>NC_056731.1:1923026258-1923116258 GCF_019279795.1 Protopterus annectens | reverse complement strand
ACACCACAACACCCACATCACAACATAAACAAACAAAACTACACACATACACAACTCATACACACATAGCAGGGGCAAGCCCTGCACCCATGTGGGGCTGCACCCCCCCCTACTTATATATACTAACTCCGAGATTGCACAAACACAAAACAAAAGCCAACTCACACACGTACATTCTCCGACCCCTCACACGCACATCAAACACATCAGCACACTCACATACACTCTAACTCCCACTCAAAACCCTTAGAAAACACTTACCTGACATAACACCTACATCCACACACGGCACCGCACACCATCAAAACACAATCCCGGCATTATGCAGCGTAAGGTCATATATATTCGACATATATTCGAGTTCGCGATTATGACCTGTCGCTATTTTTAACATTCGGCTTTATAGTCTCGAGATACTGAAATTTGACATTTCAGTAATTCGAGGTTATAAAGTGTTTCCATTTATATATATATATATATATATATATATATATATATATATATATATATATATATATATATATATATATATATATATATATATATATATATATATATATATATATGTATACATGGGTCTAGCTGATAACACCGACATGCCAAAACACCAACTATGAAATAACCGACAAGAAAAAAACGAAAAAAAAAAAGTTCAAAAACACGAAACTTCACATGCCTGACAAACCAAAATCCCGACAATAAACAAAACAAATACTTTTCTCAAAAAACACACACAACACAAGCACAACAAAAACCTTACAAACCTACACTAAACCTTACATACACAACTAACTATGCACTAACCTTAACCCAAACTCTAACCCTAAGGTCCGTCACTATCGCACACTTACCTTACCCGCACCCTAACTCACTTAATCCGCCCCTAACCCTCAAGTCAATCACTATCGCACACTTACCTTACCCGCACCCTAACCCTAACTCACTTAACCCGCCCCTAAACCTAAACTCCGTCACTACCGCACACTTACCTGGCCCACACCCTACCCTAACGTCCGCCCCTATCGCACACTTACCTTAACATGTCTGTGTTCTCATCTGTCGGTCTTCTCTGTTGTTGATCTTCCAGTGTCGGTGTTCTCATTGTCGGCGTTCTGCGATTTCGGCGTTTTCGGGTAGACGCATATATATATATATATATATATATATATATATATATATATATATATATGTATATATGTATGTATATATCTATACATATATATATATATATATATATATATATATGGGTCTACTTCATATGTTCGACAGTTCATAAGATCGACAACCTTTTCAGAGAGACCAAAACACCTAAAGCTCAAAACACTGACAACTCATTTGGTCGATACTCATAACATCGACACATGCCATTCAAAGCCTTATGCCCTTTCCCCACTGTAGCACGACCCTTGAGTTAGAATAAATAGGTAGGGGGGTGTGGGGGGTGTAGTCCCCCACATACATAGCAAATTTCACAGATACATGTGGATAGTTATAACAAAGATGACAATATTTATCTAAATAATGTAGGGGGCTACGCCCCCATCCCCCCATTGTGGGGTGCTGTGCCCCCCACAACCCCATATCTATTTATTCTAACTCCAGGGTCGAGCTTCAGTGGGGAAAGGGCATAATGCTCTGAATGGCATGTGTCGATGTTTTGAGTGTCGAACAAATGAGTTGTCAGTGTTTTCAGCTTTTGGTGTTTTGGTCTCACTGAAAATGTTGTCGATCTTATGAACTGTTGATCATATGAAGTAGACCCATATATATATATATATATATATATATATATATATATATATATATATATATATATATTTTTTTTTTAATTTTTTTATTTTACATTTGTTGACCGGGCTAGTCTAGCTGGATATATGTCCATTTAAAGTAGAGGCCCAGGGAGAAAAGCTCCACAACAGCTGTATATAACTAATATACATGAGTAAATAGACATAAGGGGATACTAATCAAAAATTGGTTATACATAGTAACAAAAAGCCCCTACGAGTTAGGCTTATTTACATTACATAAAAAAGGAACAGCAATGAGGAAAGGACATATAACTTGGTATATAGAATAATAGGTACAAGACAAAAATAGACACTTTTGACAACAGAGTTTAAAGCAGAAAACTTAGTAAACTAGAAAGGTTAATTGTGACAAAAAGAGTTTCAGCCAGGATTGGTGCATGGACACAGCTATTGTGAATTAAGGGAGGTTTTTAGATGCTTTTTGAGCAGTGGAGTAGATGAAAGGGATATAAGATTACTTGGAAGTTTATTCCAAAAGATTCCAATGGTGTTAGTAAATAGAGAATCACATGATTTGTTATTGGATTTTAAGGTTGCAGCTAGTAATTTATTAGCTGAGCGTAGGCTACTTAGATTTTTATATGGGTTGATCAAGTTAGAGAGAATGGGAGTATTTGTAGGATGATGCAAGATTTTGTGGGTGATGGTTAGTTGCTGAAAAAGAAGCTGGATTTGCAGTTCCAACCATCCTAGTTTCCTTAGATTTTGGCAATGGTGAGTATGGAATGAGGATCCAGTGGCAAATCTGGCAATGTTATTGTAAGAATTGGCCAGCTTATTTTGATTATTTTTAGATAGATTTGTAAAAATTGGGGAGGCATAGAGAAGGGTGGAAATTATGTGAGTTTGGGCAATAGTAGTCCTGGCTATAGGTGTAAGGAAGGGTTTTAGCCTATAGAGGAATCCCAGTTTTCTATTAACTGATTTGATGGTTGAGTTTATGTGCGAGTCAAAGTTAAGGTTATGGTCAGTTGTTACACCTAAGAGTTTAGTAGTTGAGTCTGGTACTATTACAGTGCCATTATTTGATATAATCGTGAAATCAATAGAGGGAGACTTCTGGGTAGGGGTAAACAGTAGAAGTTTGTTTTTTTTGGTTAAGGAGGATATAGCATTTGGAGAACCAGTTTTCAACTAAGGTAAATACTTTTTGGGTGTTAGACTGAAGTTCAGCAGAAGATGCTGCGGCGTAGATTAGGGTTGAGTCGTCGGCATATTGAATACAGATGGTTTGAGGTAGGGATGTTTTCAGGTCATTGATAAGAATAGAAAAGAGGAGGGGCCCCAAAATAGAGCCTTGTGGGACTCCCTGCAAGATAGGGAGTAGAGTAGATAGGTTGTTGTCCCAGAGGACTGCCTGTTGTCTATTTCTAAGATAGGATTCAAACCATTTGACTGCCTGAGTGTCAATTGAAAGTGAAGTAAGTATATCTATCATTAAGTGATGATTCACCATGTCAAAGGCTTTGGAGAGGTCTAGAAAGAGAGCAGAGGTGAGCAAGTTTTTGTTTCGATTTTTATTAATTGAGTCAGAAAAGGATAGGAGTGCAGTAGTAGTACTATGAAAAGGCCTAAAGCCATGCTGGCAGTTGGCTAAAAGATTATTTTGGAGGAGATTGATCGAGAAGTTGCCGGTGAATGCACCTCTCCATGATTTTTGCCAAAGGAGAAAGTAGAGCTATGGGACGGAAATTAGAGAGTTCAGTTGAGTTTCCTCTCTTATGTAGAGGTATAATATATGCGACCTTCCAAAGAGATGGAATAGTGCCTTCTGTGATGGTCCTATTAATTAAAATAGAGATAAGGTAAGCAAGTACTCCAGCTGAATTTTGCAGAAATTCAGCTGGAAGGAGGTCAGCTGAGGGGGTACATGGTTTTAGTTTTTGAAGCTGGGTATGGATGAGAGAGGTTGGAACAGGCTGTAATTGGAGGGGAGGAGGTAAAATGGTTTGTGAGAGTGCGTTGGAGATACAGGCTGGTGATAAGGTATTTGCTAATGATTGGACTGAGTCCTCAAATAATTTATTAAAGGAATTGGCAATTTGGCTGGGAGAATTTTGAGTCAAATTAGCTGGGGTTGGAGTTTTGGAATGTCCTGGGTAGAGTAGGCTGTTTATACCTGACCAGGATTTTTGAGGGTTTTTATGTTGGGCATGCTGGAACTTATGGTAGTAGTTCTTTTATCTTTGACTATTGATTTTTTTGTAGCATTTCTGAAATGTCTAATGATTTCATGATCAGTTGGGTTTTTAGTATTTCTCCATTTAGACCAAATTTGATTTCTTTGAAGGATTTTTTTGTCTTGTCTCTTTAGTGAGCCAATGTGCAGGTTTGTTCTTAGTTCTGACTGTCTGAGAGGGGGCATGGTGTTCTAGGATTTGTAGAAATTTAGTATTAAAGTAAGAAACTGCTTTGTCAAGTGGTAGGTATTTAAGGGGTGACCAATTGCAAGCTTTAAGTTCAGCTTGAAAGCTACCTTGTTTGAGGTGTTTTTGTTATGGATAGTTCTATAGATTGTGTGGTTAGGTATGTTTTTTTTTGTCTGGTAATGAAGATAAGAGAATGGTCACTAATATCATCAGGAAGTATACCTGTTTTATAAGAAAGGGGATTACTGTTAACTAGTATCCAGTCTAAGGTGGTTTGCTTGTTGCTAGGTTTATGGGTTCTGTAGGGGAGGTAATGGTTTGATTGAAGCCATATAGGTTTATATGAGTGGTTGGCTGGGAAGAGTTACAACAGTTCCAGTCAATGTTAAAGTCTCCAAGGATTATGGTTACTTGTAGAAAGGATGTGGAGAGCCAATTAAGGACAGTTTCAAGAGTGTTAATGTTGTTGCCTGGAGGGATATAGGAGCAGATTATGTATAATGATTTATTAGCATTTATCTGTAATTTAGAAATTAGGATTTCAGCACTATTGGGTGAGGGAGGTTGGATATTTAGTGGTGTAACCTGTAAATGAGATTTATATAATATTGCTACACCACCACCCTTTTTAATTAGGTGATCTGATCTCAAGATGTTATAATCTGGTGGGATTATATCATTATCCTTAGTAACTGGTTTGAGCCATGTTTCAGTAAGACATAGGATGTCAAAAGAATGTACGTGTAGCAGGGCATGAAGTTGGGTTATTTTATTATTTAGGCAATGAATATTGAGGTGGCCTATGAGGAGAGAATTGTCAGAGATAGTGAAGATGTGAGAAGTGATGGGATGGTCAGAATGAGGATCTGAGATTGTATTATTTGGGCCTGGGATAGGATGTATATTTCCATGCAGTAATAGTAGCTGTAAAGGGCTGTGAAGGTGTTTCAAGAATTTATAGAGGAAAGGGATTTGTTTTCTAGTGTGTGGATACATAATATGGGTTATTCTATGGAATTTTGGAAGAAGGTAGGATGATGAGGATGTTATGTACAAGTGGGTTTGCATGGCTAGAGGAGAGATTGATATTGTGTGTTTTAAGGGGAGCTGAAAATTAGAGAGGCTATGTTGCTCATAGCAAGTAAGGTAATGGGATAAAAATAGGGGGATATGTATAGTGAGAAAAAGAAGGCCATTATTGAGGGTAGGCCTGTGTATAGTAGCCATGGATGGGAGGAATAGGAGATAGATTCTAGGAGATATGAGATAGAGGAAAGAGCAAGGTTAAAGGGTAGAGTTGTTAAAGGGAAAAAAGATAGCTGGAGGTAACAGGTGATAGGATAGGTAAGTTAATGAGATAGTGAAAGGGTGGAGTAGTTAGAGAGAAAAATGAGGTAGATGAAGATAGCAGGGGATAGAAAGGGTAAGTTAATGAGGAAGTGAGAGGTAATTGGTTAATAGAAGATAGAGGTGTGGTTTGAGTAGTATAAGGTTAAGTGTACTGGGGTGGGTGGGAATTGGGGGTAGGGTAGGGGAGCAAAGTGAGTCCGCAGGGTGAATGGAGTGGGTTAGAGCAAGTGAGAAATAACTCACAGAAACAATCAGTGAAATAGCAGAATACAGCTAACTTCTTGGAAGTAAGAGGGGAGTGCTAGTATATTTTAAAATAGCTAGGGCTAAGGACTACAGCAGAAAAAAAGAGGAAAGGATAAGGGACTAGACAAAGTAAGATAAATGGCAGGACAGAAGAGTATAACAGAGTAGTTTAGTGTTAAACTAAAATAGATAAAGGTAAGGATTATTTAGAATCCAATAGGAGCCTTGGGAAGGGAGCCCCCTAGTGGACAAAGTTTAAAATTACATTTAAATTATGTAGGAGGAAGAAGAAGAAAGAGGACAGAGTTAGACAACACAAAATAAGGAGAGACAAATACCCTAAGGGGGAGGTAGGCTGCTATATATGTAAATACATATATATGGGTCCTAGTCTGTACATTGAAACTACGTTAAATCGAAACGTACTACAACAAACTCACTTTTGCGAAAGTGCATTTTAGTGAAAATGCACTTTCGGAAAAAAAAGACAACATGCAGTTTGCATGTAGATTTAGTTGTACATCAACATGTACTGTTGATTGTACAACTAAGCAAACTGTTGCTTAGATCACGGTACACCGGGGATAAGGGAATATTCCTTATAGGTCAGTACTGTGAATGGTATGTGTCCTTACAGGTCAGTATTGTGAATGGGATGTGTCCTTACAGGTCATTACTGTGAACAGGATGTGTCCTTATGGGTCAGTACTGTGAATGGGATGTGTTCTTACAGGTCAGTACTGTAAATGGGATTTGTCCTTATGGGTCAGTATTGTGAATGGGATGTGTCCTTACAGGTCAGTACTGTGAATGGGATGTGTCCTTACAGGTCATTACTGTGAATGGGATGTATCCTTATGGGTCAGTACTGATGTGTCCTTACACATCAGTATTGTGAATGGGATGTGTCCTTTCAGGTCAGTATTTTGAACAGGATGTGTCCTTATAGGTCAGTACTGTGAACAGGATGTGTCCTTATAGGTCAGTACTGTGAATGGGATGTGTCCTTATAGGTCAGTACTGTGAATGGGATTTGTCTTTACAGATCAGTATAGTGAATGGAATGTGTCCTTACATGTCAGTATTGTGAATGGGATGTATCCTTATAGGTCATTACTGTGAATGGGATATGTTCTTACAGGTCAGTACTGATGTGTCCTTACAATTCAGTACTGTGAAAAGGATGTGTCCTTATGGGTCAGTACTGTGAATAGGATGTGTACTTACGGGTCAGTATTGTGAATGGGATGTATTTTTACAGGTCAATATTGTGAATGGGATGTGTCCTTACAGGTCAGTATCGTGAATGGGATGTGTCCTTACAGGTCAGTATTGTGAATGGGATGTGTCCTTACAGGTTAGTACTGTGAACAGGATGTGTCCTTATGAGTCAGTACTGTGGATGGGATGTGTCCTTTACAGGTCAGTATTGTGAATGGGACATGCTCTTATAAGTCAGTACTGTGAATGGGATGTGTCTTTATAGGTCAGTACTGTGAATGGGATGTGTCCTTACAGGTCAGTACTGTGAACAGGATGTGCCCTTATGGGTCAGTACTTTGGATGGGATGTGTCTTTACAGGTCAGTATTGTGAATGTGATGTGTCCTTATAGGTCAGTATTGTGAATGGGATGTGTCCTTATAGGTCAGTACTGTGAATGGGATGTGTTCTTTTCCTGGGAGTTTATTGGCTTTTCAAACCGAGATCCTTGGATGGTAATCACCTTTATTCTGCTGTTATTTCTATTTTTATTGGGTCAGCATTACTGTCACACGATGGAAGATACTCCTATAGAACTGGACTACAATCCTATGCCTAAAGAAAATGTGAATAAATTGAAGGATATCATGAACCA
This sequence comes from Protopterus annectens, assembly GCF_019279795.1. Classification (NCBI taxonomy): domain Eukaryota; kingdom Metazoa; phylum Chordata; order Ceratodontiformes; family Protopteridae; genus Protopterus; species Protopterus annectens. The sequence continues at coordinate 1,923,108,625 of NC_056731.1, read as the reverse complement.
ACAGATAAATCCTCTATTGAATCTGGATCTGGACAGATCCCTACCAACGGAAACTTTTACAGGTACTGTCATTGACCATAAAGAATTCATTGCTAATCTTAGAGACTTGGAAAATAACATGTATAAATTGCACAAACTGGTATGGCAAAGACGACACTTGGAGGCTTGCCTTCACTTTGGTGTGATTCCCAGAGGGATGCATATTCTATGTATGCCAACCTATGGAGATACGCACCCTCTGTTATTAAAGCAATGGCAGGAACTCAATGTTGGCTTTAGCAAACAATATATCAAGCTCCTCATAAACTATTTTACTCCCATAGAGCAAGAACTTGCTGATAGAGTGAAAGAACAATATAAATACTTGAATGACAATTTTAAAGGAGAAATATTCACCAGAAAGGTTGATGCCATGTATATACAAGTCATGGCATTTAGCGACAGGCTCCAACAAACGAAACAAAAGAAACTACATAGAGACTACAATGATTTTCAAACAGGCCAGATCTTTATCTGGCCGAGATATAATGCTACTCAGAGTAATTCTAATAATCAAGCTTTGTATAAAGCATCGCAACCATTTCAAACTGGTAATTCACAGGTTGCCACTAGTTTGAATGGCAACTCCTCCCCTAACTCCACGAATTCTACACACCTCACTAACGTCATTCCACCGACTGAGATGACGCAAGCAGAGCGCCAAGATGCAGGCGAAGTAACATCGATGGTAGACACACCGCCACCAAACCAAGAAGGATTAAGACATACTACTCTACAAAAAGGTGCGAGACCTAAAGAAGGCTCCACAGCTATGCAGAATGGTTTTTTACCTTTTCCGGTAAAGTTTCGGGCATTGAATCGAAACAGATCAAGCAGTCGGGAGAGACGAAAAAGAAAGTACTCAGAAGAAAGCATGGAGGTAAGGAGAAAGCAGAGGAATTGACTGATCTAATATTTAACATATCTAGTCGCTCGTTGAATGAGTTTGAAACCAGCCTTTTAAACAAAGGCCTTTCGTTTGTTCCGTCACAACTGAGCAACATATCGGAGCTGTTGATTGATCTACGCATGTTTTGTAGAAATGTTTCTCTAAGAATACTTTTTAAGGACAATAATAATTGTAACATGGACAATAGAAATTATTTTAGAAAACCTAGTATATTTATGCCTGATATGCCTAATGTTGTTAACTGTTTTTTGCAAGTCTGTGAAAGTGAATTCTACCACTATTTTTCACATCTTCCAGATGTTGATAAGAAATATCGTATTTACTATAATGTAAGCTATAATGAAAAGATGGCACTTAAGAATCTATCAAAAGATAAAAGCATTACTTGTAAACCAGCTGATAAAGGTGGAGGACTCGTCTTGATGGACACTACCCTCTATAATGAATTAATGATAGCAATGCTATCTGATACAGACAAGTACATCGCTATAAATGACATTGAGCTTGATAGATTGATTTTCCAGGTACATGATAACCTATACGACATGTTAATGTGTAGGCAGTTAAGCAAAGAATTTTATGATTACTGCCTCATAGAATGCCCACAAATTCCAATGATAAAGGGACTTCCAAAAATACACATGCAACTATTCCCTCCACCCATGCGACCTATAGTAGCAGGGAGTAAATGGTTGACAGAAAATATATCCATATACCTGGAGTCTAAACTAGGAGTTTTAGTAAAGAATGTACCGACTATACTAAGAGATACTCAGCAGTTACTGAAAGATCTAAATTCATTAGAATGTGATATAGCTACAATACCATCTCTACTACTAGTTGCTATGGATGTTAACAACCTTTTCACAGTAATACCAAATGAATATGGAATAGAGGCGATAAGGGAAGTAATGTGTAGAGAAACCAGTATAGATAAGGATACACAATTACTTATAGGTACCCTGTTAGATTTAATACTTAGTAACAATGTCTTTTCTTTTAATGACAAGCTTTACAAACAGGTATGGGGGGGGGGTTGCAATGGGCACCCCCTGTGCCAATTCATATGCAAATCTTGTTATGCATAATTGGGAATATCACTATGTCTTCAATAGTATATATAAACAGAATATTATACTTTATAGACGGTTCGTAGATGATATTCTGATTCTATGGAGGGGAAATACTAATTCATTGTTAAAATTTTGTGAATATTTGGAATCAACTACTGAATTCCTAAGATTTACAATGGAATATTCTAGCAAAACAGTTAATTATTTGGATATTACCATCTCTATAAATTCAGAGTTTAAACTTGATACCAGGATATACAGAAAGAAATGCTGGAAGAACGCCATTTTACAATACAGCAGCATGCACCCAAGACATGTTTTTGTTAATATAGTTAAAAACCAACTCATGAGAATAAATAGACTCTGTAATAATACACTTGAAAGAAATCAGGAACTATTAAATATGAAGAATCTATTTATTATGAGAGGATATCCCACAAATTTAATAGAAGAGATTAGTAACAATGTTTTGTTAACAACTAATGAAGCACATAAGTATACAGCTCATTACTTTGGATATAAAACAGGTCCAAAAAGGACAGGGACTAAATATCGATCTGAATTAGCACCAGTTACCCCTAGTCATCAGGATTTTGTATCTCATGTCCCGTTTGTAACCAGGTATACTAGTGACAACTATTCTGTCACAGATATTATTAAAAGAAACTGGAACATCTTAACAGTGAACCAAGATGTTAAGAAAGTAGTGGGAAATAAACCCAGTTTTTGCTATAAAAATAGCAAGAACTTAAAGAGATTACTGTGCAATGATAGATTACACAAAGGGAATGAAATAGATAGAGCAAAATTAATAGGGACCATACCCTGTCATAAATGTAATATGTGCAAACATATTTTAACAGATAATCATTTTTATATACCAGACCTTGATCAACACTATTATTTTAATATACAAGCAACCTGTGAGACCACAAATGTTATTTACCTGGCTACATGTAAGGATTGTCAGGCATATTATGTAGGCTTAACCACAAGAAAATTAAAAAATCGCATTTACAACCACATATATGAAATGAGGAAACAAGTATTAACTAATGCATTAGCTAAACACTATTAAATAAAGAACTGTTGGTGTCCGCTCCAGCTGCCTTTTAGTTAGTGAGAAGCCAAAAAGCAAACGGCAAAAAGCAAAAAACAAAGATTCCACAGCACACAATTAGTCCCGGTCTGTTCAGACCATCGATGAAATAAAATACAACTTTGCAGTCCAAAAATGGAAGTGACTATGCAGTCAAACCACACACGATACTAAAGACTCCAAAAAGGTATAAAGAATCTGTTTTATTGGATCCACAAGTTAGATGGTAAGCGCTTTCGCAGTAAATGCTTTCTCAAACCAATACATTTTCTTTCAAAAAGTGCATTCCTTATATACTCAGCTGATTCTAACATGATAATTGAAAACAATTAACCTCTTAAAGAAGTATGCAATACTTCACATCAAGGAAATATACATATTATTGAATATAATAGAATGTGTATATATGAAATATAGTAGAAAACACTATGTCTCAGAATAGCACTTATCCATGTCTAAGATACAGTTTAAAAACTTTCACTTAATACAATACTTGTATGACCTTATATTGTATATACCTATGTACACATATCACAAAGCATGATGTATACATATATTAAGATAACTGGTAATATAAAAAGTAATATAAAAATCTATATGTGTGTGTGTATAATAAAACATAGTTACATGAAAACATAAAAACTGACAACAAATAAATACACACCCACATAAAAAATATATATATATGCCCATATGATAAATATGTATATGTACTTATATATATGTGTGCAAATATGTTATTAAAAATGTATATTATATGCCATATATACAATATATAAAAAAATATATATTTAAAAAATATGTAAAAAAACATATACATAAAAAATGTATATCCCTACACACATATGTAATGAAATGCAAAAAAACTTCAAACATCATTCAACAAGGTCTACTTCTCCTATTTTTTAATATGGGTTTCAAAGGAACCCTATCATTCAGCCCAGGGGCGCAATGCGCTCTAGTTTTTATAATCCATTGGGCTTCCACAGATTCTGTTAAATTCTTTATATCGCCCCCTCTCAGGCTAGGTTGTAATACTTGTAGAACAGAAAATGTGAAATTATGTGTATTATCATTGACTAAAATATGCTTTGATAATGCATTAACTTGTGACTTTATTCATATCTGATAAAGATGTTCCCTAATGCGCTCTTTTAACATCCTATCTGTTTTTCCTATATAGAAAGACATACAAGATACACATCTGGCTAAATATACCAGATGCTTAGATCCACAATTAGCATTTACTTTTATGTTAAAAATTCTCACCCGTAACTGGGTGCACAAAACCAGAAAGATTAGATATATACCTGCAATAGTTGCAATTATTGCATGGATTAGTACCTTGAAATCCAGAATGCATATCCATGGTTTTGTAATCAGAGCAACAAAGTAATCTATGTAGATTCTTCTTGTTTCTGTAGGCGAAACAAGGATGCTCCTCTATGAACTGTGAAACTTCTGGGTCCAATCTAAGGATGTCCCAATGTTTGTTAATACACTGTCTAATATCTCTAGTATCTTGTGTATAACAGAGTGTATATCTAATAATATTCTTCTCTAAATCCCTGATTGAGTTGCTTCTAAGTCTGTATTCATGTAAACCCATGTCAGAAAAAATAGGAGCTGCACTCCCCTGTCTCAAATCCAAGACTTTACTTAATATGTCATTAACTTCCTCCGTTTTGTAATGCCTATTCTTGAACCTGGTCACTAAAGCATCCATCTCATTCTCAAAAATTGCAGGACATGAGTTCAGCCTGGACACTCTCATTCCCTGGCCTTTTAAAATGTTCCTAAACACATGTGGGGGATGCATACTGTCTCTGCATAATAAACTGTTTCTATGACAGGATTTCCTATGCATCCCTGTGTTAAAATCTCCACTAGGCAAACGCCATATTTGAATATCCAAAAAAGAAATACTATGTGATGAATATTCCATAGTAAAACTAAGGAATGGTACTAGCTGATTTACCTCTGTTTCAAAAATAAGCAAATCATGAACATTGCCCTGCCATAAGAAAAAAAGATCATCCACAAAGCGTTTATAAAAAATTACATGTTCTGTGTAACCTTTCAATTTAAATAACATATTTTCTTCCCAATAGGCCATTACTAGATTGGCGTAGCTATTGGCACAAGGTGTGCCCATAGCTACGCCATTCTTTTGAAGGTAAAAAGACTCTTCAAACAAAAAAACATTACTTTCCAAAACCAACTCCAACAGGGTACATATAAAATCTACTTTAGTCAGGGTTAGACCCGAATGTGTGATTAAGTAACTACGCAAGAACTCTAGTCCTAAATCATTTGGAATCATAGTGAACAATGATTTCACATCCATGGTGACCAATAATAAGTTTAAATTACATTGTTGATATTTAGTAGCTTCATAAAAATCCAACAAAAAATCTTTAGAATCCTTTAATATGTTACCATGTTTATCTAACAGAGGATGTAGTTGTTTCTCTATGTAATAAGATATGTTTTCAGTGACCCAACCACGTCCTGAAACAATAGGTCTCATGGGTGGGTCCAGCTCATTCTTATGGATCTTAGGAAGACCTCTAATAATAGGTGTTACAGGTTCTTCTACTAATAAATAATTATAAAGTTGAAAATCCATTAAACACAATTTGTACATATCTTCAAGGCTGTCATAAACATTAATAATAATGCTCATGACTTCTGAATTAGATAAATTCTGATAGTGATCAACATCATTCAGTAAATCTAACATCCTTCTTCCATAGTCTGTTCTATTAAAAATAACTATTGGACCCCCTTTGTCCGCAGGTCTGATTGATATGTTGTTATCTGACATGAGACCATTTAATGCTTGTACTTGTTTGGGGGATAAATTATTTCTCTTGTTTCCACTACTACTTCCTTGTAAGGAATAAAATTCATTTTCCACAGCTTTACTAAATACCTCAATAATGGGATGTAGGCTAGGTACCATGAGACTAGGTTTTTTGAAGCTTACAGGGTTATACATTGTTCCTTTATTAGCAAACATAACTTTAAGCTGTAGATTTCTAGTAAAAAGTTTTAAATCCAAAATACATTCAGAGATTGAACTCTTTTTAGAAGGTATGAATGAAAGGCCTTTATTTAAAACTTCTATATCATATTTGTCCAATGGTCTATTTGACAAATTATATACTAAGTCAGTTTTTCCCACATCTTTTTGATAGTGGGTTCCTTCAGATCGTAACTGGGGGCCTTTCTCTTTTGCCTGCCCCTGCTCATAGACCGTTCTCTCCCCTTCTGATGTTGTTCTACTATAGGTAAAGGGCGTGATAACTCACCTTCTTTATTAACAATGTGTTGAGGTCTTATTTTGCTACGAACAACTTGTGACTCAGTCACCTGTCCCATAGGATTAGCTAAACACGTTTATGAATACCATGATCATGGTTTCTATTTTTGTGTTATAGATGTGGTTAGAAGAGCAAAAAGAGGAGGAGACAACATGATATACATTGAAAATGTTGAACTTGAATGGATTTTGAAGCTTAAAGCACATATACCTCCAGGATTGAATAGCATGATTAGCCTGAAACCTGTTTTAGCCATGAGATAACATAATTTACATGCTAATATACTGCTGTGCATCTATGTTCCACATCTTAGGCATTATAAATTGATATTGTCTTTGACAGTGGCAAGGTTGTTAATTTTAAAAATATTAGACCATTATATTGTAATATACATACCCATTTATATTGTATAAATGTCTTTCAATGAAATTTTACATATAGTATTTATTAATAATATTCTATTTATTATTATTATTATTTTTATGTTCATTGATTTGCTTGTCCTGATGGACATAATTATATATCATATGAATACATTTTTACAAAAATTTTTTAAAAAAAAGTTTTTATTAAGAGCTTTTTAAAGATTTTTAAAGATTTTTTCTCCATAATAGTGTTTCACGTATGAAATTGAATAATATGTTTGCATATATAGCTACCTAGTTATATATTCAATAGTGAGATGCAGAGACTATTGATAAAATAGGGTAAAATGAGTTATAAATGAGCTATAAATATCTATTATGAGAGGTTTATTTAACAATTTTCTATTAATTATATATGCTTCTATGTTTAACTGAACAGTATAGGTTGAATGATATATTATTACTATTATCTCTTACAGTTTTACAAAATTCTTCATATTTACATTTTTATGTTTTTATGCTTAATGTATGTCTATAATGATCTAGTATTATTAATAGTAATATATATATATTAGTTAGGGTGAGTTCTTGGAATTGTACATATAGAATGTAGATAATATTATTATAATGAAAATTTGGCTATGTAACAAAGAGCCAAACAGATTCACTTGCCCTTTAAGGAAATGTAGAATAAAGAAAGCAAGTAAGATTTAATAATGAGGAATTAATCAGGAAAAGAGCGGGAAATTAACTAATTAATCCTGCTATATATACCTGTGACTTTTCTGTAATGAATTATAACCTGAAGAAGCATACAGGAGTATGCGAAAGCGCTTGTGTTGTGTTTAATAAAGTATTTTATACTATACTGCATCGTGGTGATCTACGTTTTGGCTTTTTTCTGGAATGGGATGTGTCCTTACAGGTCAGTAGTGATGTGTCCTTATAGGTCAGTACTATGAATGGGATGTGTCCTTACAGGTTAGTGCTGATGTGTCCTTACAGGTCAGTACTGTGAACAGGATGTGTCCTTATGGGTCAGTATTGTGGATGGGATGTGTCCTTACAGGTCAGTATTGTGAATGTGATGTGTCCTTATAGGTCAGTTCTGTGAATGGGATGTGTCCTTACAGGTCAGTACTGATGTGTCCTTATAGGTCAGTACTGTGAATGGGATGTGTCCTTACAGGTTAGTGCTGATGTGCCCTTACAGGTCAGTACTGTGAACAGGATGTGTCCTTATGGGTCAGTATTGTGGATTGGATGTGTCCTTACAGGTCAGTATTGTGAATGGGATGTATCCTTACAGGTCAGTATTGTGAATGGGATGTGTCCTTATAGGTCAGTACTGTGAATGGGATGTGTCCTTATAGGTCAGTACTGATGTGTCCTTATAGGTCAGTACTGTGAATGGGATGTGTCCTTACAGGTCAGTATTGTGAACAGGATGAGTCCTTATAGGTCAGTATTGTGAATGTGATGTGTTCTTACAGGTCAGTATTGTGAATGGGATGTGTCCTTACAGGTCAGTATTGTGAATGGCTTGTGTCCTTACAAGTCAGTACTGATGTGTCCTTACAGGTCAGTACTGTGAACAGGATGTGTCCTTATGGGTCAGTACTGTGAATGGGATGTGTACTTATAGGTCAGTACTGTGAATGGAATGTGTCCTTACAGGTCAGTACTGTGAATGGGATGTGTCCATACAGGCCAGTATTGTGAACAGGATTTGTCCTTACAGGTCATTACTGTCAATGGGATGTATCCTTTGGGTTAGTACTGATGTGTCCTTGCACATCAGTACTGTGAATGGGATGTGTTCTTACAGGTCAGTATTGTGAATGGGATGTGTCCTTATAGGTCAGTCAGTACTGTGAATGGGATGTGTCCTTACAGGTCAGTATTGTGAATGGGATGTGTACTTACAGGTCAGTATTGTGAATGGGATGTATCCTTACCGGTCAGTATTGTGAATGGGATGTGTCCTTATAGGTCAGTACTGTGAATGGGATGTGTTCTTACAGGTCAGTACTGATGTGTCCTTACAGGTCAGTACTGTGAACAGGATGTGTCCTTATAGGTCAGTACTGTGAATGGGATGTGTCCTTACAGGTCAGTATTGTGAATGGGATGTGTCCCTATTATAGCCAGCCTGTAAAGCGGCCACACTGTTCCTGTAAACTAACTATAGTACTGATCAGCATATTATGGCAATTTCATCAGTCTAGTCCATCCAGTTTTTCTTGTGCAGTATTTGTATGAATCCAGGTTTATCTCTAATCTTTCTGTGCGCTCCTTCTATTCTGTTAACCTATACTTCGCCCTAATTTTCCTGACTCCTACTGCATTTCTCCATCGTCATCACAATAGACTGCTCCACCTTAATGTAGCTTCTCTGTACTTTAGCATGCCCATCTTTGTCTGGACTCCACCTTTTTCCTAAACTACACGCATACTATATATATATATATATATATATATATATATATATATATATATATATATGTGTATGTGTAGAGAGAGAGAGAGAGAGGGAAAGTGTGTGAGGAAGGGAGAGGACTTAATTGCTTCAGTCATAGCCCTTTTAACAGAAGGCATGTTATCAATGAGATGCTAGAGGTATAAATGGGCCTAACTAGAGATCTGTGCATAAACAATGCCAGCTCTCCCATTTGCTTATAGCACCCACCTTTGTATGTCTCAGCATTATACTGGCAGATTACTATTAAGTCATCTGATACAACCACCAGTGGCTAGTTGTACTGCATGGGAACTACAGTCGCCATACTGATGGTTCACAAAATCTATAGAAAAAATGGGAGACACAGAGAAGTGTATGCTCTATAGCTAGAAACAGTTGCACATCTTGTTGCAGGCTGTGGTACACCATGGGTGAGGGTCTGTATATTGATAACCATAATAATGTGGCAAGGTTGTTTAACTGGAAACTGTGTAACCAATGCAACATACACGTAACAGAAACATTGGAAACACAGAATATATTCAATTCCTGAAAATGAAGATGTATTGATCATGTTAGATAATCTAATATTGACAGTTAACAAAGTGGAGCAAGAAAGCAAGATTTTGTAGTTGAAAATAAAGCAACAAAATTATCATGCATTAAAGAAATATGTACACCCATTGACTACAGTGTGGTTTCATATGAAAACACATAATGCTATAAATATGAAGACATGTAAATGGAAACTAGAGTAATGTGAAATAAGGGCACCCAATGTAATTTATATGTTAGTAGGAGCAATTGGCCTAATAAAAATAATTTCCATGCAAACGTAAATATGTTATTATACAGGTAACTCTATGTGAACTCCAGAAGGAGGGAATTCTGGGTATATTATTAGTGCTGAGAAAAGTATTTTTGCCAAAATCAAAGAGTTAACAAGTAAAATTATGCTTTGAGGAGTACCAAGAATAAAATTACTTCAACATATTATTGATACCCTGGGTCTATAATACACAATAAGCTCCATAGCCAGAAAATAAAAAGAATCTTTATTAAAACAATAAACATTACTAGCTTTTGTCCCTTTTAGCTATTTACGGGACTTCATCAGAACAGTTCACTACCACCACCATTATATACAGAAAGTACCACAAATCATTTTCCTTTGTTAATTGATGCTTAACAATGTTAAAATAAACTTGTTACAGCTCTTTCCTAAATAAACAGTTAAAAACATTTCAAACACATTCATAGGTTCATATGTTCATAGGTGTGTACTAGGCTAATGGCCCTGGAGGCTTTACAAGCCTAGCCCATAGGATTACCCTGGCATCGTGGCACCGACCTTAGTTCTCAGTGCCTCTGTCTAGTAGAGCCACTGGAATGATCCCTGGGGTGAATTTTCTATTTCCCATCCACTCATCAAAATTTTTCTTGAAGAGGGCCAGTGAGGTGCTCCGCTTGACATGTATGGGAAGTCTATTCCATAGTATGGGCAGCCTCTGAGTTATGAACCTGTCCCTCCAGCTTGTTTTTTTGATTGTGGTAGTGAGGTTGAGGTTTCTGGAGTGTGTAATACTGAGGAATTGGGATTTCTTTAGATGCAGCATTTCTAACAGAGCTGGGTTAGACATGGCTTTGTAAATCAAGCAGAGATCGCCTCTAAGTAGGCGATATGAGACAGAGAATAGTTGGAGTTTTTTTAGTCTGTCCATATAGGACAAGCGTTTAAGGCCTAGGATCCTCTTTGTGAGGTACTTTTGCGGCCTCTCCAGTTGTTGTAGGTGTCTAATGAGGTACATGCCAAATGGGGCATTGTACTCGATGACTGGCCTAATGAGTGAAGAATAGAGGGAGACATTGACCTCTTTCTTCCTGGATGTAAAACCCTTAGTAATGAGATGTGCCACATAGAAGGACTGATTATTTAATAAATATAATGATTATAAATTCAAAGCTCTTTTCTTCAAAATAGGTAATAAAGAAAGATATTCATTGAACCCAGGGGGACAAAGCGAGTTTAGCTTAACAGTCCACTGGAATTCTTTTACTTCAATGTCTAATTCCCACGAACCACCCCTAACATTAATAGGCACTACATCCAGGATCCCAAAATGAAATTTATTAAACCCTTGACATACTAAAGAGTTTTTATACAGTGAATTGTTCATATTTGCCTTAGAAATGGTAAGCAAATGTTCATAAATTCTTTTTCTAAACATTCTTTCTGTTTTCCCCACATAATACATACCACATTTGCCACAGATTGCAATATAAATCAAACCTTGGGTGACACAATTCCCTGTACCTAATCCAATGTGCCTAGAAATAACTATAACTTCCACAGAATCAGCTTCTAAAATGTAGGGACATTGCTTACATGAACCACACCTTCTACCCTTCAAAGCTAGAGGGGTTCAGTGTAAGTTTGTTCAAAAAGATTTTTGAATCATAAGCATAAGGAACCACCATACCACTACAAAAATCTTTATTAGAAGTAGTCTCACCCTTTTTTGGCATTATGCCTGCAGTTTTGTCACCTAAGAGGGGTTTATACTTCTTTCCGCATCCTGATAAAACTTCATCAACTGCTTTCTGCAACTTATTAACTGGGAAGCCTCTATTTTCAAACATTCCCTTAATTTTAACTATTTCAGTTTTGGGTCCAAAGAAGTTACAGATATTATTGAAAAAAAAATGGATAATTTTTAAAGGGAATCCCAATGTTTTGGAAATTTTGCGGCAAAGACTCCTTTTTGTATATAAAACTGGAAGGAATTTCAAAACGTCCCGTAAATAGTTAAAAGGGATGAAAGCTCTTAACGTTTATTGTTTTAAGAAAGATTCTTTTTATTTTCTGGCTCTGGAGTTATTGTGTATTATAGACGCAGGGCATCAATAATATTTTAAAATCAAAGAGTTAAACAAAATGGATTCCATCCACTTTAACTCTGCTCTAGAATGGAGTCCATTGCTGCCATGCAAATAAAAATCCTAAATATTTAGGGAAATTAGAAAGGAGATAGACTGTTATGCACCCCCCATCTCTAGGTTTCTGTGCCAGAGGTGCATTTTTTTTTTATTTTTTAGCACACTGAAAACCATCCCTAACCACTCCTCAAATTTTTGAATGTTCTGTTTTTCCCCATATTTTACTTCTTTCATACAGGACCTACTCTAATTAATGTTTTGTGCAAAAGAGATCTTTTTTTTTAGATCCTCAGTAGTATTACATGTAGATTTAAACAAACAAACAAAAAAAAAAAGATCCATGTGCTAACATTTCCCAAATCCTTCCCTGTCTTCCTCAGCATGGACTTGTCAAGCACTGTCTTCTACCAGTGATCCCTTAACTGAAATATTGTCTTGTGGATATAATACAAAACTAGCCAAGCTGCTTACTGATCTGTATAGAACAGAGCCCTCAAGCTTTAGTCAGATTCAGGTAGATTACATCTACTAACTCACCCTAATGTAGCTTTTTATTGTTTGTTTGTCTTGTTAGATAGCTACATTGAATTAATCTGATTTGGCTTTTCCTCAGTAAAACTCTTTATTTTCCCATGTACTGTAACATATTAGAAGGAATATATTCTTTGATCGAGTCTATATTATTTCTTCGACAGCTTAGGTTGTCGAATGCTCAATGATCGACACCTAAGCATCAAAGTTTCAAAATTGTGAATGGCCATATAAGCGAATTCTTTCCTCGGGGAAGAATTCGCTTGGCTGTTATCAGGGATTTGCCCTTTCCCCAATGTAGAGCGATCTTGGAGTTGGTATATTTAGTTGGTGGAGGGTGTGGGGGGCACAGGTTGAAAAGTTAATTTTATTTCCGGACAGCGTAACGAATTCTTTCCCGAGGAAAGAATTTGCTTATATGGCCATTCGCAATTTTGAAACTTTGACGTTTAGGTGTCGATCATTAAGTATTCGACAACCAAAGAAATAATATAGGCCCCTTTGATCATCTAGATCAGCAGTGATTCTATTTTTGCTTTTAATACAGTTAAGGCTGATTAATCTGCAAGAATTATTTTTATACAGCATCACACTTGAGCAAAGTGAAACAGCATATACCCTTCTCTAGTCTCCTAAAACTATTACTGTTTACTATGAATCATCAGTCAGAGCCATCAAAAGTGTAGCCAGCCATTCCTTGTGTTCTGTTAGTACCATTAAGTATAACCTTTGTGGGTTTCGATTCTGTTTTCTTTGAATGCCTTTGGGACACTTTGTTCTTAAATCAAATTCCTTAGACAATCAGCCTCCTTGTATTGCAACTAAGAACATTTTCTGTGAATCCTTTAGTAAACTGTGTGTGTGTGTGTGTGTGTGTGTGTGTGTGTGTGTGTGTTTCTGTATATATACTGCAGCATAGTGGCTGCTTCTTTATGGAAAACACTATTTATATAACATACATTGTGGTGATAACATGCCAAACTATCTACATGCCATGTGTTAGGGTAGCTAAAGTTGGTAACAACTAGTCAATGTAAAACATTGAAGCTGGATGCTAAAAGAAAGGCTTGAAACCCAAAATGGAAGAGATGTTTGCCTCTTGTTTAGAGGGATTTAAACAGCGAAGACTGTAAAGTCTTGGTGAAGACTGACCAGAGGAGTCTGTGGAGATACTGGAAGACCTATACCTGGAATATCAAAAGTTTTCCCAAGGATTTGAGTTTGAAGTACCAAGAAATTATCTATAGACTCACTTGTGGATTATACTGGAGCTGGAAGGCAGCTTGAACAGAGTGGCACTATGCAAAAAATGTCATAGGATTTGGAGTTTGTGTGAGACTATAAGCAGAGAGCTGTAGTGTGAGTGATTTGATTTTTTTTTTATGTTTAACTTTGAGCTTGCTCACCTGCAAGTGCACATGAATTTAAAGAGTCTTCTGTATATTTAACTGCTACATTGGTGACTGTAGTGGACATCAACTGATTTGTATATAATAGTTTTTCATGCTTGGATCACTGCTTGCAAGTGCAACAGACTGTTAGCTGATTATCCACCTAAATAGAGAAAAGTATCACTGCTGTTGTTATTTGTGCAAGCATTCCACCCACACAAAAATAGATTTGTTGTTTTGTTCTGCTTGGTAAACTCTTATGTCTTGCCTAAAAATGGAGAATTTCATGTAGGCTGTGCTACAGATGAATACCTCTTTGGATCAGTATACTTTATTTGACCTCTGTACTGGCCACCCCAAAGATCACCCCACAACTGAAGAAACTATGAAAGATGATATCAAAACACCACCTTAAGATGGAGCTGCATGGTTCTCTAGCACAAAGACATAGAGTACTGTGTAGGGCTGGACCCATAGTCATGCTGAATGCTAATGAGTCATTCCGAAGCAGAGGCATATGCTAATTAGCTGTGTGCTCTCTGTCCCCATTGGGACAGCTTCCAGAATGTCATTTACATGGTCGAGTAATTCAAGAAATTGCTTGGCCATGTAGATCAGCACCAGTCTCCCCACCATGTGTTCTGTTACCTGCCACAACCATGTCATAGAGATCGGGGGGGGGGGGCACTAGACACCAAGGAGAAAACATCAGAGCAGAGCCTGAATGGCACAGACATCACTATGGGGATTGTGGGGTGGAGAGATTCACTAAACATCAAGGAATACCCTTAAATGCAAGTGTTGTAGTGACACAGACAGCAGTATGGGAATCAGGGATGCGGGGATTTTTTAGACACCAGGGGATACTCTTAAATACAAGTGGCATAATGGCTTGACAGCAGTACAGGGAATGGATGGTGGGGGGATTCACTAGATACCAGGAAATACTCTTAGATACAAGTGCTATAATGACATGGACAGCAGTATGGGAACTGGGGGTGGGGAGATTGACTAGACACTATGGAAATATGTAATAATTTGATGCCTTGATGACACTGACTTCAGGATGGGAATTAGGGTTGGGGGACCACGAGCGGACTGATAGTTCAGGTGGCAAGTTTGAGGACTTTGGGGTGTGTGTGTGTGTGTGTGTGTGTGTGTGTGTGTGTGTGTGTGTGTGTGTGTGTGTGTGTGTGTGTTCATGTATTATGTCTTTTGTGTATGGGAAAGTGACTAAAGGGAATACCACTACCTACAAAAGCAGCAGTTTACTACTGTGATGTGTAGATCAGAAATGATCTGATCATTGCGGTAGTAAATGTGATTCAGAGACATGCAAATCGGCTATTAATAAGGTCTTTCCTCATCGTGACTAACATGTCTTTGAATCCCAGTTTGGCATGTCATTTGAGCAGGGCCTTTTTAGCATTGGCTATAGGACTCGTGCAAGGCCCTTTAATAAATCCTAGGGATTCTCTCTATGCCACTACAAAGTTAGCTAAGTGTACAGTGTTTGTGGATAGGAAGGAACTGAAAGGGTTACTAGATTGTATGAGCAGAGTCACACTTATTAAAAGAAACTTACATCTGCAAACATGAAATATATGACAAGAAATAAGAAAGAATATTCTATAACACATTTAGTAAAATGCTACACTCTGTAGCTTTACAACCTAATTTAATACATGATGTTATAATGGGTCAAGACTTTCCCCAATTCAAGTAACTAGGGGAATTATGGGGGGGAGGGAGCACATATAGATACCCTATGTTCAGAATATACTCCTAATAAAAATGGGGGAGGGCCAGCAGCAGAAGCTTGATGCACTGTTAAGAATACACTGTCCTGAATATAACCCTAGTAAAACTGCGAGGGTAGCAACAACAGCCTGCCACACTGCTGAAATACACAGTTAAGATAAAGCGAAAGGGGCATATGCAGAAACTTCAAAAGGGATTAAAATTTGGCTTTGGCTGGAGGAAATAGAAGAACCTATATTGTCAGAATCCAGTTAGTGTGTTTTACCACAACACTCCAGCTGTAAGCTAATGAAATAAACTCAGTGCAGTAAGAACCCATAGTACATAAAATGTAAACTTATCAGAAGATTCCAGTCATTAAGGTAATGAAAGATGTATGTGTTGAGACAGAGAGGGAGAGACCCATAATGATAAATTCACTACGAGAAGAAAGAGGACTAGGGTTCCCTTCATAGTGTTAAAACAGTGGGCTACTCAGAAACTGGGCTGTCAGCAGCAGGTACTTAGTAAAAGTAAAGGAACTGCAATAAAAAAAAAAACAAAAGCAGAATAAAGTCACTTGCATGAATTACCATTTATAAGGGCAGAAGTAGGAGAAGACAAAACACCTATACCAGTATTCAAAAGTACTAAGGCACTTAAATGTAACCTTCCTAAACCAAGTGCAGATAACAAATACCCTCAGTGGCCCCAAAACCCACATCAACAAATATAGCCACATCTCATGGAGCCTCTACTTCTAAGCCACCACACAATCGAACATTTTGTTCATTGGAGACTCCATTGTGAAATATATTGAAGTCCCTCTCATTAGGCTGAGTAAGGAAAAAGTCATGGTCAGTTGCTTATCAGGGACCAGTGGGACTAAATGACCTGAGACATACCTCTCTAGACTATATGAAGAGAGATATCATGGGGGTCTTGGAATATGTTTCCCAGTGTGGCATGAGCCTAGCATTGACCAGCATTTTACCTTTTCCAAGGATGATGCCACAGTATGAACAGATGACTGCTTAGCTTAGTTTCTGGTGTCACTGTATGGGGAGGTCAATATTTGTTAGTATGAAAGAAGATGGTCAACAGACCATGCTGCTTTGCTAGGGATGGTCTGGACCTCTCTCCTGTAGATTTTCAAATATTAGTTAAAAGATTGTCTTCTCCGTAGTGCCTTTTTTAGGTAATACCAGTCTGAAAGTACTTCCGACATAGAAAATCAAAACCAAGAAAATTTAAAGGTATTACTGCTCAGTGCTAGGAGTCTAAACAAGAAACTCCACTCCCTAGAAGTTCTCCTTACCGTAGAGAATGCTGATTTCTGTGCAGTCACTGAGACATGGCTTAAAGCCATGGAGAGCACACTGGCCATGCAGGCCTATAATATCTTCCAAAATTTAGGCAATTTTAATTTTAGCTACTACACAGAGAATAAAGGTTGAGGTTTCTCAATTTACATCAAAAATAAATACATCTCAAGGCTGGTTAAACAGGATGATGCACTTGAGCTTCTCCATATTCAAATCACCACAGGCAAATTCCCATACCACTTCCTTGCAAGCTATAGGTCCCCCACTATGAACCAGGAAACCTATAATATGTATTTAAGCTTACTGGAAGCAGTTATCATCCAACTCAATACCTTATTCATGAACGGTTGTAATTACCTCACTATTAACTGGGAATCATATGTGACACCAAATGTGCAGGAACAGAAATGCTTGGATTTTGTAAACCTAAACTCCCTGGTCCAAATTTTCAGCACTGACCAGGGACACAAATATACTGTATTTGGTCCTAACTGATATGGGAGACTATTTCACACCCCCTAGTATAATGTCCTCCCTAGTAAGGTCAGACCACAAAATGGTCTCCTTTGAAGTAAAAATAAAACTTGGAACTCCAGCTAACCCTGCAATGTTCAGAAACTACCCTAAGGCTAACTTCCTACTATTAAGTGCTAAGCTGTAAAAATTACAAGCCCCCATAAACCATGAGAACAGTGCTGCCTATGTAGAACTGTTCTTCCGAAACCCTATAATAACATGTTAATAGCTGCATAGCAGCAGCTGTACTCACCAGAAATAAGTACAAAACTTACTAAAAAAACAAGCTACCTTGGTTGAATCACAGCATCAATATGCTGCATAATAAGAGGAAGAAAATCATTGGAAAATTAGGAGGTGCAGCACCAAACAGAATAAAAGCGCTCTTATCAAACTAAATAAATGACTCAGAGGAAAAATAAAATTAACTAGAGGCAGATTTGAGGTAAACCTGGCCTCCTGGACCAAGAACAACAAGAAGGCATTCTGTAGCTATGTCCACAACCTCAAAGACAATAATCAGTTGTGTGCAGAACTTATTTTTAATGGAGAGATGATAAATTAGCAAGCAAAGGAGAGTAGCATTGCTGGAATTGAATTCATCCTCAAATCTTGGTGAGCACCTTCACGAGGTGGACACTGTTTTTCACAAAATCTCACCAAGATGACACTGATATACTGACAGCATATATCATGGACAGAAGTAAGTTAAAAATAAAAATGATAGCTGGGTGCATAAGACCCAGGATAAAAAAAGTGCCCAATCCTGGTAGGTACACTGGTGCCAGGACTGGAAAAAAAATGACAGTGTAGAATCTTCAAGACAAGTAAACATTCCTGCAACGGGGCTAGGCCAGGCCCAGGGGAAGGGTGGCCCCCTGGTGTAGAAGGAAGTAGCAGTCCACAAAAAAAAAAAAATCACAAAAACTGATAGGCCAAAAAAGAACCATGCAGACGACAGAGGGACTATTGAGGATAAGAAAGAAGTTATGTATTGTTACTATTGTGCAAAAAGCCTAGAATTTTCAGACAGAAGATATACAAAAAGATTAAGAGAAGTTAAAGCAAAGAAAAATACTTCCACAAGAAAAACTGTCAGAAGCTTCAAATGCAAATTTGTGTTCATTAATACAACAGATCCATGAAAAACACTATATATATAGACCAAGAAACCTTGGGCTGTTTGGAAAAAGAAGTGACTGTGGAAATGTGAAAATATAAAGAACAAAATCTGGAGACCTTTGAAAGGTATAAAAAAGAAATATGGACAATGGGAAACAAAGAGAGCTATGATATGGTGCAATATTTATGCAAAGGAGAAAGCCAAATTAATCAACACAAAAAGGCAACCCCAAACATATTCAAACAGAAATACAGGCAAAAGCATCCAGACATGGAAAATGTCACAATAAAAAATAAGATCACAAAGAGGGAATGTAGAACAGAAGACTAGTCAATAGAAGCTGAAGTTATGGAATACTTGCGAAGTAAAGCATTTAGTGTAGAAAGTCTAACACAGGTTACATCACAACATAATGGAACAAAAAGTCCCCAAAGTAAGGAGAAACAGGAGACATCTGAAGAAGAAATATGGACATGGGAAATAAAAAGAGATTTAAAACAGTGCAATAGTTATGCTAAGGAGAAAGCAAAACTAATCGGTACAAAAAGAGCAGCACCAAAGATATTTGATGAGAAACACAGGCAAAGGCATCCTGACATGGAAAATTTTACAACATAAAAAATAAGAAAACAAAGAGGATCAGAAATGGAGACGTTAAAGAAATAGAAACTGAGGTTATGGAGTACCTGAAAAGTGAAGGAGTCAGTGTAGAAAATTTAATTTGGAAAACACCACAAAAGGATAGAGCAATGGAACACCATATTAAAGGGAAACCAGTGGAGTGGGAAGCATGTGATCAGTTGCCATATGAAGATACTTTGGAGCCTTCCACAGGAAACCAGTACAAATGTTCAGCTGGAGTTGCTCAGCAAGGGAAGGAGCAGGAAACTGTAGCAACTCTGACGCAGCCAGTGTTGTGGAGTATTAGGCCAGTCTGTTCCCATATGAAAAGAACAATGGATGACACAAGATTAAACTGAAGAGAACGTAGAACAGAAAGATGCTCTGGAACTTTCTATAGAATGCCCTCAGGAAATGGAGAAGCCCTCATTTTAGAAGAAAAAGATCAAAGAGAAGAGTTGCTTGATTTAATAGAGATGGACAGACATATTAAGATCAGTGAAAGAAATAGACTACAGAAAGTCAGTAAAACCCAGAAAGTTAAAAGTCTGATAAAACAAATGAACACAGTAATTAGGACTGTCGGTAGAGATTCATGCGATATAACAGAAGTAAATAGGATATATTACTGTGCAGCTAAATTAATAACTGATCAAGTCTTATCACAAAAACATAGGGTAGTAAGGGAAAGGAAGGGGAGAAACTGAATGCCATCATGGAAGTATCAAATAGAGAAAACTATAAAGCAATTAAGACAAAAAGTGTCACTTTTAAAAGAGTATAGAAGCGAGAGCAAATCAACAAAAATATTGAGAAACGTAGACATGATAAAAGCAACACACAGTATTATAACATATCAGGATCTATTGTGCACTATTGCAAATAATAAACTAAAAATATCAGCACAGGCAGAAAAACTTAGATGATATGTAGATAAATATAAACGCAAAGTACAAAATAAGCAATTTATTGATGACTCAAAATGTTTTATAGAGAATTGGTAAACAAGGCAAAAGGAATTGAAACACCACCAAAAAAAAAAAATAGATACATTTTGGAGAAATATCTATGAAGATCCTGTGGAACATAACAGACCCTAAATGGATAGAAGAAGTAAAAGAAAGAATAAGAAGTTCAAATGTACAGGATACAAAATGGGATGAAATGATAGCCAGTGAGATTGAAACAAAGTTAAGAAAAGCTCCTAACTGGAAAACCCCAGGCCCAGATGCAGTACCTAACTTCTGGATATTAACATATTTGCATGAAGATTTAGCCATGAGTAAGAACTATTTATATGTGCATCCTGAATAGACACCAGTCTGCTTAACAACAGGAAAAACAATACTCCTACTTAAGAGTGAACCTGCAAGCTATCCTGAAACCTATAGACCAATAACTTGCCTTCCAGTGATGTATACATTAGAACTGATGCTGACAGAGTTTATAGTCATTTAGAAGCAAACTTAATCATGGCAATAGAACAAAATGGTAATAAAAGAAAGTCATATGGAACAAAGAATCATTTCTTGTTAAATAAAGTCATAATGGAGAACTGTAAAAAGGGGAAGATTCTAAGCATGGCATGGATAGACTACAAAAAAGCATTGACAGTATCCCACATTCATGGATAAAGAGTGCTTAAAAATGTATAAGATACGCCCTACACTGACCAATTCTATTACAGTGACCATGAAACAATGACAAACCACTTTGCAGTTTTACCATGATAAAGGACAAATTGTTATTCCAGGGATAAAAATTCAGATGGGGATATCCCAGGGTGACTCTGTCACAGCTGCTCTTTTGTTTTGCCTTTAACCCATTAAACTGTCTAATTAACAGATTAAAGACTTCTCATTTTTTTGCAGATGATTTAAAACTGTACGGATCATCATATGAGGAACTGAAAGCACAACTACAAGTGGTCAAAACATTTTCAGATTATATAAAAATGTTATTTGGTCTTGATAAATGTGAAAAAGCAACCTGTAAAGCAGAAAAGCTGCAGCATCAAGAAAACATCAGTTTGGGAAAAGAATGTGATATAAAAGAACTTGAACAAGAGGGAGTGTATAAATATTTGGGAACTGATGAAGGATCAACAATAAAACATAAACAAATGCAAATAAAATTTAGTAAGGAATATTTTAGAAGACTTAAATTAATATTGAAAACAGTGTTGACATCTAGGAACAAAATACAAGCTATAAAACAATTTGCTCATCCTGTCCTAACTTACAGTTCTGGAGTGAATGACTGGCCCTAAAAGGTGTTGGATAGGTTGAACAGGGAAACAAAAAGGATGCTTCACCCTCATCAAATGATTTATAATAATCAGTGCTTACCAAGATTATATATTCCCTGTTCTGAAGGAGGTATGGGCCTCCTTGAAATTGATTACATGCATAGATCTGCAATCATGGGACTGCATCCATATCTGCTAACCTCACAGGACCCAAACCTAGTGAAAGTTTTGAAACATGAGGAGAATAAGTTTAAGATGACTTCCCTGCTTAGTTTAGCAGAAGCATATTGGCATCAATTTAGAATGGAAATTAAACCAGAAGTAGATAAAAATCAAGCAGCAACTGAATGTGCCAAAAAACAAAACAAAGAATTAATGTGAAGTATCAGATAAGGAAGGCAAGAAATGTGGAAAATGCATAAATATAGTTGCAAGTATAGAAAACTCTTGGAACAACCTCCTGTTGATCAGGACTGAATGCAGGAATGGTTAAGGAGAGGTGAATTTAAACTTAAAGATGAAAAGTTAGTATTGGTGGTCCAAGATAGTGGACTACATACACATTGGTTTAGAAAGTCCATTGAGCACTTGGAAGAAACAGACAAATGTAGGTTTTGTAAAATAGAATTGGAAACACTTGCACATCTTGTTTCAGGTTGTGATATACTAACAGCAGATGGCCTGTATACTGAAAGGCATAATAATGTGGCAAGACTGTTGTACTGGGGATTGTGCAAACATTATAATACTTTAGTAGCTGAAAAACACTGGAAACATGAGCCACAAAGCATTATAGAAAATGATGAAGTCTACATCATGTGGGATCACCCATTACAACAGTTCAAAAAACAGATGTGAGAAAACCAGATATAGTGGTCCATGAATAGAAGACAAAAGTAGCATTGATCATTGAAATTGCTACACCCAGTGTCTGCAGTGTCTTACGTACAGAGAGACACAAAGTCATAAAATACCACAATTTGTAGTCAGAAATGAGGGCAATGTGAAAGAAGGATACCCAGGCAGTTCCAATAGTAGTAGGAGCAACAGGTCTTACAAAAACAAATTTACAATCGTACTTAGATATGTTACCGATAGATGTAACTCTGTTCGAATTACAGAAGGAGTCACTATTGGGCAGATTGTAGGTGCTGTGAAGAGCACTTCTGTTTAACATCAAAGACTGAAACAATACTGATTTCATGAACCTAAAATCATACTTTGACTTAGGAATGGGGTCCATTCCCATCATGGTATTTGAAACCCAAATGACTTGGAGAAATTAAAAGAGAGAGTCAGAAGGTATAACAAACCTACTGGCAAACACACTTAGCTCTATCTTCATCCCTCTCTCCCCCTTAATCTCCCCTCAGGAAATACCATCAGATATAATTCACCCTGCTATCACTAATGAACAGGTCCTCACTGTTCTCTCTAAAGTCAAGAACACTTCATTGATGAACCCAGATAATATCCCAGAATTCCTTCAAAATTACATGAAACATGACCTATCAGGCCATCTGGAATCCCCATTTAACTGTAGCCTCCAAACAGACTTCATGCCTAATGAATGGAGAACAGCAACAGTCATCCCTCTGCACAAAGGTGGGCCATCTACAGACCCATAAGTCTCACAATTCTCATATGAAAAGCCATGGAAATAATTATCATAGAAATGATGAATAATGACATGAAACCTCTAGACATAAGACCCAACCCAATTTGGTTTCATCAAGGGCAAGTTATAGCTACTCAACCTGGTGGACTTGTTTATGAAGGTCACTAAAGCAATGGATGTGGGCAGAAGAGTTCACACTGCCTACCTTTGACCTGGCCAGGTCATTTGACACAATACCCAACTTGGGCATTGTTGACAAACTCAGGAAGTTAGGTATAAACCCTTATGTTACCTTATGTATGGCCAGCTGGCTCACATGCAGGACCCAGGAAGTTAGAATTGGGAGGTCCACCTCTACAAAGAGGCCAGTCACAAATGGAGTACCTCAGGGATTGGTCCTGGGACCACTCATTTATGGGATTTACTTCTCTGATGTCAAGGCCATTATCAAGGGGCTCTGGCTGACTAAATCAATTGCAAATTAGGAGCAGTCATAGAGTCTCCCACTGACACTGATGTTCTCCAGGAAGGTTAACACAGAGAAGTAACTTGTGTCAGAGCCACTGGTTAAAACTAAGTGCCAAGAAATGCATAGTAGTATCCATTAGGAAGTCATCCATTCCTGCTACCATACTGACAACACACTCCAAAGACTTGACCCAGTAGTCAGGGACTTTGGTACACACTTAGACAATAACCTAGCCTTATAAACAAAAATATGGTATCTAGGTCCAAGGAGGTCATTGTTCTACTATGTTCAGTATTCATCAGACATGCATACAAATGTTTCAAGCATGGGCATTAATGCCCTTCTAGCTTGCCAATATACCAAAACACTTGTTCCCAAAATAATCATCCAGGCTGTACTTAAAAATATCTAAACTAATACTTACTTTAGTGTAATTTGGTAGTCTGTTCCACGCATCAGCTGCTCTGTCAGAGAACCAGTTAGTACACTTCTCATTCCTACAGAATCATCTACATAGGTTGTCTGATGATTCTCTACTATTTTTGATAACCCCAAACATTCCCATAGGTAGTTGTCTCTAAATGCCCTATATACCTTAATAAGAACTCCTCTTAGGTATCTATAAAAGACAGTGTACAAGGTCAGCTATTTTAGTCTTTCATAATAACTTAAATTTTCCCATCCATGATACTCTTGGTATATTTCCGCTGTACTCTTTACAGTTTACCCATGCTTGTTTTCTTATAGGGTTTCCATACAGTTATTCCATACTCATGTTCAGGTCTAATGTAATTAACAAACAATGACTTCATTATTTTTAATTTCCTAGACTTTATAACTCTTTTTATACAACCTATAGTTCTATAACTATCATTAACCAATTGGTTGATATGAATAGAAAAACTCATAACTGAGTCTACCCATATACCCAGGTCCTTAAATGAGTCTACAGTTTCAATCATTGTGTGCTGTATTAAATATTCACCTTTCAATTTATGTCTCCCAAGTCTCATATGCTTAGTTTTTGATGCATTTATCAGCATATTATTCTCCTGTGCCCAAATGGTCAATTTAGTCAAATTCTTTTGCAGACATGCCTTATCTGTAACACTTGTAATCAGTTTACCCAATTTCAGATCATCTGCATATAGACTGTAGAACACCTCAGATAAAAAAGTTAGGTCTGAAAGACACAATCTAAACAAATAATGGTCTAGGACAGAACCATGTGGGACACCCTGACTGTAACCAAGAATTTCACCTGTCCATTTTCTGTAAACAGTTGTCATCCTCTATGGCAAAAAAAAAGGAATTTAATTAAGGGTCAGTTTGACTGTTAAGATTAGTGTCAGATGTTGGTACTTTTGATGATGAAGTAGAACTTTTAAGTGGTTTGTTTTTAACAGGAGGGTACCGTATTGACATGATCAGTAAGGCTGTGTATGAAGTTAAATCCCTTAGGTGGACAAGGTACAAACCCATTTTGGATAGTGGAACTTTCTTCCAACATTCCACTGATAGTCAAAGGAATGATTACCAAAATATTATGTTTTTTGTCTTTTGGGAATGTCAGTGGAACTATAAAAGATGTGACCAATAAAAACTGGAAATTTATGGTTGAGCTTTACAACTTGAAGGACAAGTTAGGTAAATACCCGACTGTTGTTTACAAGAGAGGCAAAAATATTACAGAAATAGTTGAAAAGGGTAGGATCCCAAGTGAAACATACAGCATGCCAAAACGTGGCACATGTAGCCAATGTAGATTAATTCACGATGGGCCAAATATTATGATTGATTCATATCCTAAATCTGTATCCATTTATTTATTTGGGATAGTTATATTGGACCATTTCATTTTCTATATCATCTGCTAGAAACAAAACCAGCACTACTGCCTGAATGTATCTCACAGGCAGTGTACTAAAAAATTCAATTCAATTGCCAGTGGTACCTGGAGAAGATGTGCACCAGCTGGTCTCTTTTTTTTCAAGAAGTAGCCTGTGTCCCAACAGTCTGGCAGCCATCTGTAATGGCAGTGCTACAAATAGCATTGTTGTATGTCAGAAAGGAGGGTGAGACATGACAATATGGATTTGTATAGTGAGTGGGTGTTTGCCAATGATGCTAGAATTCCTTAAAGCTGAATCTCTGTTGGCCAGTAAATCAGCACTGTACTGAAACTGCTACTAAACAGCTGAGATCTGTGATAGTGAGTCATGTAAAATCTGAAATGTGACACCTTATCATAGGCATGATTAGTGAGTCCCTACTAATGTGGTTCCAGTCATCAAAAAGTGTGCCATATACAATTAGTGACTGCAAGCTTTAACACTACAGTAGTACGATTTCATTATAAATTTGCTGATGTGGAGTTCTTGAAAACATAGAGAAAGGGAAACAGTATTACATAGTACCAACTCTTTTATTTTCTTCATATTTGTGCAGTATCATTATAAATGTATAGATTCCATTCAGAAGTTCAACTTTTCAAAAAGTCAAATTTCATATAGTCAAGACAATATGATCGACTTTTTGGAAAGTCAAACTTCAGAAAACAACAAAAATCTACATTTTTTGCAGCCAGTTCTGCACCCCTTCCAACCCCCTACATATTATATATACCAACTCCGAGATCACACTACGGTAGGGAAAAAGGTAAATTCCCTGATCAGCACTGTTCTGCGATCTCCTCTCAAAAGCTTCAAGGTTTTGGAAAGTCAATCATATGGTCTCAACCATATGAGGATCAACTTCTGAAGAGTTGAGCTTCTGAATAGAACCCATATATATCTATCTATATATATATATATATATATATATATATATATATATATATATATATATATATATGTATATCTAAGCTGCAGATAGTCTGGGTGGGAGGGCACAGCATCTCTCACAGCAGGATGTAAATGTGCTTATTTATGTGTAAGTTTTGTTGTATTGCATCAGGGGATAAAAGTACTCACCTGGTTAGTGGGGATTTTGGTGTGTGTGTGGGGTAATTAACTCATAATATGATCAGCAAAGATTTTGATGTGTGTGGTCAGTCGGTAGCTGGGCTGTGATGTTCAGGGACATGGTCACAGGGATCATGATAAGTGTTCTAGAACTATAAGTCTACCAGCACATATCACCAATGAGTCATGTAGCTGATACTCAGGATGTAACAATGATGGAGTGTTAACTGCAGAGTGGAACCAGCTATGTTGTACAACTGTCTCCATGTTCTGTATTCTGAATCTATTCATAGTGGCTGAATGGACTTTATTGATTTATTATTTGATGACTGGGTTAGTTTTACTAGTCATGGCCTGTTGTCAAGGGAGAGCCCGTTGCATTTATACTGAATGTACGTGCCTCTTGTATCCTTAGTTAAGCACAGGGAAACATTGATGGAATTCTCTCTGCATCCTAGAGATACATGCTAATGGCTTCTACTGTGAGAGATTGCAACTTGCTTCCCTCACATCTGAAGTCCTTTTCCCCTAAAATCTTGAAAACTTCTGTTACATATACAGTAGCAGAGCAACTTAAAATAAGTGATTTTTTTTTCCAGGGCTGTGCCCCTGTACTTCTGCACCTCTCTGACTCATAAGAATACCAACTTATTGGCTGCACAGCATTCAGAAAAGGAAAAACTCTCCAAAACAGCTCACAGCAATCTCAAGGCAATCACTTATTTCACTCAAATGTAAGTGGTGAAGTCCAAACAAACAAATCCAAACTACAACTCAGGAAACAAATGAAGGCTCAAGGACACAAAGTCTCCAAAGCGAAAAAAGTAAAAACAGGTTTATTACTTTGCAACTAAACAGTATGATACAAAAATAAACGGTTAAGCGCTTTTCGTCGTAGTTTAGAAGACTTCTAAATTAAGACGAAAAGCACTTAACCATTTATTTTTTGTAAGTTTTCGCTTTGGAGATTTTGTGTCCTTGAGCCTTCATTTGTTTCCTGAGTAAGTGAAGTAACTTTTGAGATGTTGAACATTGAAAACACATGAAGTAGCCATGGCAATGATATCATGTGATGCTGCCTATGTGTCCATGTACATATGAGTTGCAAGAAAGTAGTGTGACTCCCTGTTATGCAAGCAGCATAAAGGAGTTTTTATGAGACATGCATACATTCCAAACCTTAGTGGCAAGCTAGAAAGGTATCTTTTGTAAGCTCACTATAGAACACTGCTATTCCACCTGGAACTCTTCTATGGTCTGCTCAGCACAGGATACACACAGTGTCTAAGGGCAATGCCATGCATCATTCTGTTGCAAACACACCTTCTGAAGTCATAGGCACAACCTAGTGACAACAGTTCAGAGGTATGCTGACTTCAGCAGCAGATGTTACAAGCATCACCTATCCAACAATCTGGACACCTGTAAATAGACAACTGCTTTGTATAACTCACATCAGTAGCATTACTGCAACATCATGAGCCCTGCATCACCCTTGTGTATATCAGCTCATTAAAAGCACTGCTACTGTACTCTGCATCTGCACATGGGAACTGCACTGCAAGTGGATGCAGTACTGTCAAAGAATATGTGCAGTAACAACAGGTGCACACAGTGACAAGGTACATGCTGGGGTCCTTGTATGGTACCTGTTCTTGCAGGACTACTGTAGTGACAGTTGATGGACTTGCCAGAATCAAGTGAGGATGCAACAGGGCCTGGGATACTGCAAATCCTGTACCCTATAGTGCTACTGCTGATGAGCAATTTTATGTTGCGTCTGGATTGATGTGTGTACTGAAAAGAGGAGCAGTAAAACAACACATTATACTGATGCTACTTATCTAAAGAGGTCTGCTAAATTCAGGGGCCAGGCAGTGACTGTGACCTTTCTCTATGCAGATGGGCATGAGCTGCTGAAATCCAACACACAAGATATCAGCTCCAAGATCAGTAATGCTGCAATAAGGATGATGTTCCATACAATTTGAGAAGGAATCAAAAGATAAACCACTTACACTGATTGCACAGTAGGTTATACAGGGTACGCTGGAGGTTGCTGCACTTGCTCCACAAATGCTGAAGAGTATGGTGCATTTGTGAAACTTACATGTTGGACAGTGCCAGTAGCAATGCCATGAAACCTTTCTGTATATGCAGTTCTAGTAACAATAATGGCTGACCCGTGCCATAACCTCAAAGCTAATTATGATGCAGTGAATGACTGTAGATTCATTCTCTTGATGACAGAAATCAACATCCAGGACTTTAGTGCTAGCCCAGACTGGATCACAGATGGGACATTCAAGATGGCATTGCACATGTTCATGCACATATATATTTTCTATGAGTCTGTTATGATATCCATCTATGAAACCATGTACCAATCATGTATGACTTCAAAGGCTCATACACTGCTGAGATGTGCATGTGGATTTTGGTAAGCATTAGGCCTGGGCTGAGGTGCTGCTCAAGCATCTCATGCCAAAATATAGTCTGACAAACTGCATGTGCACATTGCAGAGCTCTGTTGACATGTATTCATAACATCAAAACACCAAAACACAAGGGATGCTTTTTCTGCCTAAGTCTGCATGGAAGAAGGTGCAAGAATCAGTTCTGCTGTACACATACATGGTATAGATGTCTCCATCATCCTGCAGGTCAGACCCTTGACTGTAATAGCCCTTCTTCCTCCTGCGATATTCTGCTTGCCTTGCTGGCCATATGAGAGAATACCTCCCCTAAAGTGGGGGACATCTACACAGTCTGGGAAGACCTATGCTGAGGAACACTGCTGTTTCTATAGTATTACAGTGTTGTTTTTGTTCACTGGATCCTCCTTTACTACCTTGTTTTCTGATCCTATTCCTCCTTCCAGTTGCCCTGCCTGCATCCTGTCTATATGTTTTACCTCAGAACTTCTGTTTGTATCTGCTACAGCTAAAGCTATCTAGTATACGTAAGTGGTGTACATGTTCTTCTGCTGTGAATCTTACCCTCTATTGTTTCATACTATACTGCTAAACGTGTCCTGTTACATTCTGTGGCAATCAGTTTCTGTTTTGTTACTGGTGATCTGTTCTCATGTGGTCACACCTCTGAAATGAGTTCTGCAGGTGCACATGCCCTGTCTTACTGTGACAGCAGTTGCTTACCTGTTTGCAGTGTGTGCCATCCTGTCTATCATACCATTTGACATTTATTGGTTGCTTATACATTTACAGTGTTCAGCCTCCTTATGTTTACAGGACTAGTTTTCTGTAACTGTTCTGGATCTGGCATTCATACTCATTTCATAGCCAATGCACTGCCTTGCCTGCCATACATAAAGCTATTCAATGCATGATTTATTTACCTAATTGGCCATTGACAGCTGAAATAGCCCCATTTTGGGTGTCTGTCACTGTACATGGTGTCTGCCACATCCATCTGGCGATGCTACCACTGTTTTGCCTGGTATACGACTAACCCATGTCAGTACTGCTCATTTTATTTTGGAGATGCACATATACAAGTATTGTACAGTGTTGAGTTGGTGCGGCTGTTTTTGACTTGCTAATCTGTAATGACAATAGTTCCAAGCCAAAACATATAAACAGGGTGGAAATGTAATGGCAATAGTTCCAAGCCAAAACATATAAACAGGGTGGAAATGTTCACACTGATGTGTAGTGACTCTGGTGGATGTGTTCATACTCATGTGTAGTGACATTGGTGGTGCAGTGACATTGGTGGATGTGTTCACAATGATGTGTAGTGATGTTGGTGGATGTGTTCATACTGATGTGTAGTGATATTGGTTAATGTATTCAGGCTGTCATGTAGTGACATTGATAGATGTGTTCACACTGCTGAGCTGTGACTTTGGTGGATGTGTTCACACTGTCATGCAGTGACTTTGCTGGATGTGTTCAAGCTGATATGCAATGACATTGGTGGATGTGTTCACTCTGTAGTGCAGTGACATTGATGTATGTGTTCACACTGATGTGCAGTGACTTTGTTGGACATGTTTACATGTTGGTGCTGTAACATTGGTGGATGTGGTTCACACTTACGTGTAGTAACACTGGTGGATGTGTTCATGCTGATTTCTAGTGACACTGGTTGATGGGTTTGTTCACACTGATGTGAAGTGACACTTGTGGATGTCTTCACACTGATATGTAGTAACGTTGGTGGATGTGTTCACACTGTGTTGCAGTGACATTGGTGGATGTCATTGCACTGATGTATAATGAAATTGGTTGATGTGTTCACACTGATGTTTAGTAACACTGGTGGATATGCTCATGCTAATGTGTAGTAACAATGGTGAATGTGGTCACACCATGATGCAGCCTCTTTCGTCATTCTTGCTCTTGCAGTCTTCGATGCTCAGCATGTGTCCTTTACACTACATGACTCAGCTGTGCACGGTACAGTAACTGATAACACCAGTGCTGGAAATAGGTTTTTAACAGAAATACCCCAACTCATTTCCAACATTAATCGCTCTACTGTTTTAGCGAATGACAAGTCTTAATTATTGGTAACTCTATATTAATTATATTATATTATATTATTTCAAGAAATGATTTATTCAGGGTGATCATATCATGTATGAAAGTTTGCAGTTTGAAAGATGTTAAAAAACCCATCTTTGAACTATATTCTTCTCGTACAAAGTACAGTTTAGCTGTAATTGTATGTGGAATGAACAATCTGGAAAAAAAACGCTGTTGACAATTTTATAAGTGGCAACGGTGACAACTTGAAATTTATTCAAAGTCAGCATTTCTCCAGCATGTTCAATGATATACCTACTCCATGTTTTGTCACTTGTCAGCACAATAAAGGCATCTTTGTCATAATAGCGAAGGATCCCTTCAGAAAACTGCTATTCACTGAGATGACAGCAGTGAACAGTCCATTCAGCAAATGTTTACATTGTTCAATGTTACCGCATTGAATTCGTTGACCATGTTAATATAATATCAGCGATGTTGGCTAACATGGACATAATATAATTGTTGTAGAGTTTGGTTTTTTGTCCAGAAAACCAAATTCTATTTAAACGACTCATGACTGTTTCTCAAAAACCTTTTTTCTTAAGGTTTCTGTGCATGATAACTTCTTGGCTACTTTGGATAATGAATTGTTGTACACCAATATTCCACATACACAAGGGATCGTATTAGCTAGACATTTTCTTACAAGATATAGTCTTACAGATAATAATCAAGTTAGCACCATGTGTGAATTAACTGATTTAGTACTTGATAATTTTTTTATGTTTAACGATAAAATCTATCACCAATAGAAAAGAGTCACAATGGGCTCGAAGATGGACCCCTGCACGTGTCAATATTATTCTTAGCACTTGGGAAATGAAGGTTTTAATAAAGCTAAAAGGTTTTGAAAAGACCAAACTCTACAAACATTAAATTGACAACATGTTTTTATTTGGCAAAGTATTAAAGATGAATGTGATTCTTTCTTTTTGGAACTTAGGCAAAGTATTGATTTTCTAAGATTTTCTATTTCGGGTATAGGAACCAATGTTCAATTTTGGGATGCTGAACTTTTTTTTAGATAGGAAGAATATGAGATTTGTTTCCAATATTTTTCATAAAAAACTTTTAGGAACAATTTCTTAGATTTTAATAGTTAACACCCATTTTTTTATGAAAGCAAATATTATTAAAGGTCAGTTCATTCCTCTGTCTAGAATTATTAGTGAAGACAATGTTTTTATGGATGAACGCTTGTATTTAAAAAAGGTATTTCTAAGCAGACATTATTGAGAAGCTCTAGTTGATAGGTTTATGTCAGAGATTATAGATCTCAGATACATTAGACATTTTCCTGTAATTAGATATGGGTTTGATAATAAAAAATCTAATGTAAATAGAGACATGAGTCTTACTTTTCCTTTGCCTATTAGTCAAGGTATGTTTAGCATCAGAAACATTTTGTTGAAAAAATGTTGTATAATTCAAGGTAATAAAGAACTGTCTGATGTTTTAGGTAGTAACCTTTTAAGTCTTTTTTTTTAATTCAATAGTTATTTCTCATTGTGTAGAACCACAAATAATAACAATAAAATTGTGGAATGTTTAAAGGTGGTAGTTGCAGTACTTGTAAGTATATTTATGTCTGTCTGCACTTACTATTCTTTTAAACATTGCAATTTTGATGTTAATTTTATGGACATTTTAACTGTATGACAACCACTGCTGTCTATTCTGATCATATAAAAGAACATTATCTAGCAAGCAGGAACCATGACCTCAAGAATGTTTTAGCTAAACATAGCATCACCTGTATTAAGTTCACTTCATTTAAATTTATAGTTTTAGGATGTGTGTGTGTGTGTGAATTTGTTGGTGATGTTAATGCGTTTTTAGAGGTCAGAAAACTTAAATGACAATTGTTTTTTAAATTCAAATGCACTTCTTGGCTTAAATGATCATTTAAATATTAAATGTGTTTTGAAGTGGTACAGCTAGGACGTTAAATCATTTTTAGTATTTTTTATCGGACTAGTAGCTTACTATTTTAAAAGCATTTATTGTTTGACTGTTTGCATGCTTTCTGAAGAAGTTCCTACAGTAAAACAAGAACAAAAGTGCTACGTCATTTGTTCATCTGTTTTTTATTCCATATGACCAAGAAGTTTATTAGTTTCCAGTAATAACTCTGTAGAAAATAAGTGATTTAAGCAGGAGGTCTAGGGGCCATCAGAATCCCAGAAACCACATATTTTCTGAGGTACTGTTATGAGCATTTTGCTGACCTTTTGATCCTGTGGTAGCCTAAACATAAATGATGGCTAAGAAAAAAAATTCAGTCTTATTTTTTTCAATTCAAGGAAAAAAAAATAATTTGTGTCCAAGGCTTAACTTTTCAAACCTGACAAAGCAGGCACAGTTCCCACTAAACCCAGAAGACAAATGTTTGAAAGGATACATACATTCTATCTGGGAATATTGCTTGTCTTCCTATGTCACCCCCAGAAAAATAAGTTACCATCTGTGCATCCCACTGGTGTTAGACTGGGATTAAAGCAAGGAACAAATACACACAGTTATCTATTGCAATTAACTGTTGTCATACATAGACATAGCATGACTCCTTACCCTTACCCTTAAGAGGCATCCACCAATACATGTGCCTGATGTTTGATCGTGAGGAAGGCGAAAAAATAATGATCATACTAATACATTCCAATTTGTTGTTCCTAGATGGTACACTGCCCAAACACAAGTTATAGTGACCTTTTCTTTGCACAACTGCATACCCCTGAGGTCTGTGAGGGAAGTAAATGAAATAATGACCACACTGTCCCCAGTCCCAACAGAAGGTATAGTGACCTCCTGTACAGACTTCTGAGCTTTGAGTATGAGGAAAATTAAAGACATAATGACCAGACTATCTGCAACCACCACACAAGCTATAACAACCTTTAGTACACAACTCTGAGCAAGTCTGGTTTTAGAAGGGGTGGTTTTGATGGAAGAGTCAACCACTAAGTCCATGTTAAAATCCATTTATACAGTCTGAGGTGTGACTGCCCCCAAATGCTAGAAGCTGTAAAGGTCTAGATGTTCTTTCATGTATTTTATGCCTTATTTATGAAAGATAATTACTTACTAAGTGCATTTTTTGCAGATACCCAGAAGAGATATGTATGTGCCTGGTGTTATTTATTTCTTATTTTAATACCTAACACTGAATTATCACTTAAGACACAGGCAAATATACATTTATATAAAAGAAAATAAACCATATGAATATGTTCCTTTTTAAAATCATTATACATCCATGCATTCCTTTGTACAACTATCAATTCCTGCCTTTCCTTAAACCTCACTCCTCCAAATCATTATTCTGCATGTATTGTTCTACAATGTTCATTTTTTTCTGTATAATTTGCTCCTACCCTTTAATAAAGATCCAGCTTCCAGTTCTTTTATTCCTGTTACAGTATTTAATACTTCAAATGCAGTTGGTTTAGACTTTGATTTGTATTTTCCAGTAATTGCTGTTTTGGAAGCCTCCAGAATTAAAACTTAACAAGGTCTTACTATTTCTAGGCAATTTAGATTCTGTATTCCAGCTAAAAAAAATAATGTCCTTAGTTACTTCCATTTGCTCACCCCAGACTTCTGTGGAGTACTGTGTAGGGAAGGTTTAAATTTTGCCAACTCATTATACTACTAAAACATATGTTCCCAGTTACCTGTTTATCCCCAGCACACCTCCAACATTTGGCATCTACCTGAGGAAAAATTATTTGGAATCTGCTTGGAGTATAAAAATATCTATGCAAATACTTCCACGCAAAAATCCTAAATCTTCTAGACTTTGTTGCATATTTGGGAGCCATAAATATGTCCTACTATTATTTCCTTATGAAGTGCCTATCCGGTTTCTCTTCACAATCTTTTCTAACCTCCCATGATTGGCTTCTATAGTTATTGTGAAATATTTTATATACCCTACTAATTATCCCTTTTAGCAGCAGCTTCAGTTCTAGATTCAACTAAAAGCTCTACCAGAACAGATGTTTCACTTGGGATTCCACTATCCCTTTCTCTTTGCCTACACTCTATCAATCCCTGATAGGCAAGGCAGTCTCTAGCCTGCAGTCCACACATCTTCTTGGCCTCTTCCCATTCTATTACCTTTTCCTCTCTGATTATTTGATCTCAGTACTTTGGTTCATTTGCCAGTTTTCTCCAGTAAATTACAGCCCCCTCTTGCATATTCTCTGGAACCCTAATTGCAGTCATCCCTATTAGCTACATCTCCTTTCTCTAGTCCTGAGTTGGCTTAGTTCTTAAAATATTTTCTGCTCCTCTGTTTAATAAACATATGCCTGACCTGTATAGAAAACTAAAGGGACTAAAGACATTTTCACTGCTTGTATCTTGCTATCCATATTCATGAACAAGAGCTTCCAGTTTTTCAGTGTTTGCATTATCTTTTGTTTAGTGTCTTCCAACATATCCTTAGCTGCCATAACAGAATCCTTTTTAATCCGTACTCTTAAATGCTTCATTTTATTGTGTAACCATAAATATGGATATTGCTATCAATTCATGTGTGGATACATAGTTTACAGCTATAGTCTTTCTTTTTTCTTCATTAATTTTATATCCTGAAAAGATATGAAACTGTCTCAAAATGTTCAACAACATAGTGACATGTCCTTTTCTGGTTTCATCATGTGCAGAATAATATTGCATGCAGATAAATGCATCTTTTCTTGATTACCCTGCCAGTTATATCCTTGAATTTCTGAGTCTATTATTTTCTTTGTCATTCGCTCTGAATAAAAAACAAATAACAAAGGGGGAAAAGGACACCCCTACCTGGTTCCTGTGTTCAGACACAACTTGTTGGAAAGGAATCTCAATTTTTTGCCTCCCATTCCTCATATATCCTCCTAATTAACCTAATTAACCTAATTATTGTATCAGGGAATGCAGATGCTTCCATTGCCCTACTCATAAAGTCCCAGCTTACTCTGTCAAATGCTTTCTCTGCATCAAGACCCAACAACAATAGCAGTATTTTCTTACATTCTGCTTCTCTCTCTGGATCATCATTGTTTTAATAATGTCAGATCTTCACCCCCCCCCTTCCAGAAAAAAATAATAATCCTTATCTATCAATTTTGGTAACATCTTTTGCCTGGCATTATTCTGGCATTATTTTTTGTGCCCACTGATCACAATTTGTGATCTTTTTTACACACAAAGACACATGCGCAACAGACGAGCCATGTTTGTTACAAGATGCACAAACACACACAGAAACATGCTGCATTCTCACCTTCAAAGAAATTGGAGGAATTCCATTTCACAAACAGCATGTCTTTGGGATGCTGGAGGAAACTAGAGCACTTGGGTAAGTCCATACAGAGAAAGTAAGGGTAGCAGATTACACATAGAAAAAGGTACAGCCAAGAACTCAACCAGAGTAAAAGCACTGGGAAATGGCAAAGCTACTTACAGAGGCACTGTGGCAATAAGCAGCTGCTTTAACACACACACACACACACACACACACACACACACACACACACACACACACACACACGCACGCACGCACGCACGCGCACACACACACACACACACACACACACACACACACACACACACACGCGCGCACACACGCACACACACGCACACACACATCCTTCTGCCAAACAAGCACAAATACCCACCTATCATATACAAGTTCTATGTTTGTGATGATAAGCAAAAGAAACTATGATAATTTTGTTACTGTTAGATACACTCCTGCCCCCCCAAAATACAAGCATAATGACCATGCTGATAATGCTTGTCATTGAAAGTGAAAGAAATTATGAGCAGTTTTTACACCTATACTACAACCCCCCCCCACATACACTCACATGCACAAGTCATAGCTACACTAGTTTTACAATGATTACAGTATAACAATATATTGTCTGACACAAGCACTGCCTCACCAGATCAGTCACTGTTGTTTAGCAGGCTTCAAACAACCGCAGGGGTAAGTCGCGTTTACTCACCTCAATGAGGAGTAATGCATGCATACATGTCACTGTCCCTGATTTCACAGAATATCCCTGATACTGTCAAAAGATTTTTTTCCTGTCCCTTGTAAAATTTTTGATTTGTTGGTAAATCATTCAGGATTACAGACAGTCAATGATGCCAAAAGTCAGAGTTTTCCACTTTTTGTTCAGAAAATGCATGTTATAAAACATTTTATGCTGTTAGATTTTTAGTGAATGAGTGATATTTAAAAAAGTGTTTCTGCTTTTAAGTCTTTATTTCTCCATCATTTTTTTTTGCTTTGCCTAGAATTCTTGAGCAAAGAAGTTGAGCATTACACTATCGCCTTTCCAGAAATTATTTATAAAAATCCCTGAAAGCGAAAACCTTCCCTGCAGATTAGGAGTGTCTGCTGTTAAAATCTTGGAAAAGACATGAAATCAGTCACTAGCTGCCAGTCTCTAGCTCTTAAACTTGCTCATGTTCCAAAGACATGCGTCTGGAGTGTTTCTCCCCAGGCCTCCTCTGAAAATGGGCTCTGTTCCAGTAGGACTTTCCCAGTAAACAAATGTTAAAAAAATAAATAAATAAATGTTTGTTCACTGATTATTGGCTGTATCCTAACAGGGACATATCACAGCCCTGTTTAGGGTAAAGCACATAATAAGATAATGAATGATCTTTTTTTTCTCCACATCTTCTCCAGCCAGTGGCAGCTTTTGTGGGGTCCCCCACACAATCAGTATGATCAGGAGACTCCCCTCAGCCAAGGGTATCACTGGTGACTAATGCCAACTATGGTGTTAGTTTTGCTGAAGAGAATGCCCACCAGCAGAACTTAACATAGTCAAAGAAACTACTTTAGTGCTAAAACATTTAATGAAATTATGAAACCTGTTACATGACAAAACACCGTCACTGCAATCAGAGATATCTTTAAATGTTAAAGGAGAAGAAGTGGTACCAGTCCTTTGGTTTCTACATCTTATGAGTTCTTACAAGTCACCTGGTTTATTAAATACACAAGATTGTTGCACTAGATTTTGTTGTTTTGACAAGCATGTTAAAATTATCAAATTGAGATAACTTGCTGTGGTTGGGGGTCCCACAGGACCCAGGAGGACACCAGTGACCACTGGGTTTGCTGGTGCATAAAGTTGAATATGGGACCCAGGATAAACTGCTGACCCTTACACCAGCTCTGCGTGACTATGATCCTCCCTCAAGTCCATGCTGTCCAGCTTTCCGTTGCCAATTTCATATCAGTACCAGTAACATATAAGCTAACGGCACTGCAGGGAAATAATTAACCCTTGTTAAATACTGCTGTTCAGTCCTTGAATGTGCTAAATGTCTATCCCAATTGGCTTAGCATTATGCAATGTATTATATATTGTACAAACTATAAATACATACATGTTTCTATATAGTGTGTTTGCTTGTACTTATACTGTGAGTTTCTATTATAAAGCATGTGATATTCTCTCGTTACTTATATTTAAGTATAATGTCTTGCCTCCTTGGCCCTGGTCATTTCTGAATAGGGTCTTAGTACTAGCCTACCTACCTGGTTAATAAATGAAAATAAATAAATAAAATATATTGTAGTGTAGGAACTCAAACACTGGAACTGGTATTCTTCATTAAAAATGGTTGGCTGGAATTTTATAGAAAGCTGGTGGGTGGTTTACTTATTTATTTATTAAAGTTTGGTGACCGGGGAGGTCCACTGGGCTTGAGAGCCCATTTTCAGTGGAGGTCTGGGGAGAAAAGCTCCACAATACAAAGTATTAAGATATTTACCTTACAGGCACAAGGTGCAGGGTTTGATTCTCACATGGGATAATTGGCTAGGCTTAAAATGGCCTACAAGGGCAGTTAGCCTAGCATCACCTATAAACCCGAACATTGTTACAGAGCAATATTTTCTCAATGGAATTGCTGTGCAAAATTATAAAAACAACTATCATATTAACAAAAGTTCCTGAAATGATTAGTAAACTGGAAAAAATATGTCAGTATATAAAAAATTTCCAGCAGTCATAATTTTGAAAGATAGATGATGGTCAAAACAGCTCTAAGGAAAAAACTAGGTGTCATTATATAAAAGGTTATAATAAACATTTTAAATCCTTCAGTGTGATTAATTTGGTAATATAATATTATCTGATGACAAAAATGTTGTGTCAGACTATGACATGCTAGTTGAAATATTTTGTAACACTTTTTGGTAAAGTAGAGAGGACAATTGTCTTTGTCAATATACTCATATTTTCAAGCTGTAACAACTACCCCACAATCACTAAAAGTACGGTTACAACTGCAAAAATATTACGCCAGATACAGCAGCTAGTCCTGATAGTTTTAATTCCTTTTTTCCTAAGTAAAATCAGAAACTGTATTGTACTATGTCTAACATTTTTAGTTCAGTTAAGCATATGTTTCAGAAGAATGGAAATGAACCAAAGTCATAGGTTCACTGGCAAGTACTAGGCTATCTGCCCAACAGCATTTATAAGCCTAGCCAGAATGTGTTGGCTTTCTCCACCCCCTTAGATTAGTTCTCTGTGCCTCTGTCCAGCAGAGCCACTGCAGTGATCCACGGGGTAAATTTACTGTTTCCCATCCACTTGTCAAGGTTTCTCTTGAAGAGTGTTAGTGAGGGGCTCTGCCTGATGTATATTGGAATCCTGTTCCAAAGCATGGGGAGTCTCTGGGATAGGAATCTATCCCTCCAGGAAGGCCTATTTATTGTTGTGGTGAGGTTTATATCTCTAGACCGTGTGGTTTTCCGGGATTTGTTTTTTTTTAGGTGGAGCATGTCCATCAATTCTGGGTTGGACATGGCCTTGTATGTCAGGCAGAGATCACCTCTGAGTAAGCGGTATGCAACCGAGTACAGCTGGAGTTTCTTGAGTCGGGCTGCATAGGGCATCTATTTGAGGCCAGTAATTCTCTTGGTGAGGTACTTTTGTGGCCTTTCCAGCTGTTGCAGGTGTCTTGTAAGGTACATCCCAAATGGGGCGTTGTATTCTATGATGGGTCTAATGAGTGATGAGTAGAGAGGCACAATAACCTCTTTTGTTCTAGATGTGAACCCTTTTGTGATTAGGTGGGCCACATAGAAGGATTTTCTAACCACCTTGGCAATATGATTATCAAAGGAGAGATTACTATCTACTTGGGTCCCCAGATCCCTTATTACATTTTCTGTAGTTAGGGGACTACCACCTATGTGGTAGTTCATGGGTACTTTGTTTTTTCCAAAGGGGATGACTATGTACTTTTTGGCATTTAGCTTGAGGCCATGATTTTGACACCAGGTATCCATCTCAGTGAGACCCATCTGGAGGGTGTCTGTATCAGCTGGAGAATCAATTATGGCCCCTAGTTTGCAGTCATCTGCGAACTTGGTCAGCAATAGCCCTCCTATGCTTGCCTGTACCTCTGTGAAGTATATACCGAACAGGAGGGGTCCTAGGACTGAGCCCTGGGGGGATGCCACTTGTAACCGGTTTAGAGTCAGACATAGAGCCTGCAACTCTCACCATGTGGGCTCTATCCATGAGCCAGCTGGCAACCCATCTTGTGACGTAGGGGTTTATGTTCAAGCTGGTGAGCTTGTCTATAA
This sequence comes from Protopterus annectens, assembly GCF_019279795.1. Taxonomy (NCBI): domain Eukaryota; kingdom Metazoa; phylum Chordata; order Ceratodontiformes; family Protopteridae; genus Protopterus; species Protopterus annectens. The sequence continues at coordinate 1,923,067,701 of NC_056731.1, read as the reverse complement.
TACTAGAATGGGGAATGGTGTCAAAGCCTTTGCGAGGTCTAGGTAGGCTGTGTGGACCTCCTTTCTCTCGTCTAATGCCTTGGTAACCATCTCAAAGAAGTCCACCAGGTTTAGGAGGCATGATCTGCCCTTAACAAAGCCAAACTGGGTAGGGTCCAAGGTTTGGAGTTTCCCAATGTCTCTGTTAATGAGTTCCATGATGATGCATTCCATAGCCTTGCAGACCAGGCTAGTCAGGCTTATAGGGCGATAGTTCCCGGGGTCCGTTGTGGCTCCACCTTTGTGGACTGTGATAACTGTTGCTGTGTGCCACTCTGTGGGTACGTAGTCTGTAGAGAGGCTGAGTTTGAACAGTGTGTTTAGGTGAGGGGTTAGTTCATTTTGGAGCTCTTGTAAGACACAGCCTGGGACACCGTCTGGTCCCATTGAAGCTGTGTTTTTGGCTTTGGATAGAGCTGTTTTAACCTGTGTGTCTGTGATTGATGGGGCCCTACATTCTTCTGGTATGGTTATGGGCCCTTTAGGGGGTGAGAGGGGGGTGAAGTTTACACTAAACCTGTCTGCCAGAATGTTTGCAATATCAGTCGGTTCAGTGTATTTTGTGCCATTCTGCACTAACTCAGAGCAGATCTGAGAGTTTCCACTTAGGTTCTTGACATAGTTAAAGAACGCTTCATGGTTATCTTTGGAGTCAGTGGCAATTTTTCTTTCGAAACTAGCCTTGGATGATTTAATGAGGGATCGTAGTTTCTTGCTGATACTGATCAGGGATGTCTTTCCTTCTTGGGATTTTAGTCTTTTCTGTACTAGTTTCCTCCTTTTGTTGCATAGCTTGTTTATGGCAGGGGTCCACCAGACTGGTTTCCTTTTCTTGGAGGAGTGAGTCTTGGTTTTACTTAGGATAGCATGATCCATGCATTCCTGCAGATGCTCATAGAGTGCCTTTGTAAAGGTTTCAGCAGCCTGGACAGCATTGTCCTTTAGCATGGGGGCTGTGAACCTTTCCACCTCGGTCTTAAGTAACGTGAAGTTTGCTTTTGAAAAGTTTTTCATGGTGGTTTCCTTGATTGGGGATGGGGGTGGAATGTGGATATCCAGAGTGATTTGTCTATGGTCTGATCTAACCAGCGAGGGGTTGACCTCCAGTGTGGAACACCGGTCGCCCATGTTGGTGATGACCAGGTTGTTGTTCCCTCTGTTATGTTATGTTATGTTGTTCCCTCTGGTGGGGGTGTTGACCAGTTGATCCAGGGCATTTGACTTTATAAATTCTAGGAAGCGTTGGGCAAGGGAGTTAGTACTTCAGTAGTTCTCACAGTTTATGTTTGGGTAATTGAATTCACCCAGTATTAAGGTGTTTGGTAGGACCTTCATATTTCCCAGTGTCTCCAGAAATCCGGAATGGGGGTCCTGGGCCATGGTGGGTGATCTGTAGCAAGCTACAATTTGGATTGCAGTTTTGCCCATTGTTAGTTGCACATGGATGATCTCTGATGCATTGTGCTGTGCCACTAACCTGGAGGTGTGGGTATCCTTGATGAATATGGATACAACCCCGCCTTTTGTGCTTCGGTCCTGGTTCTGTGGCCGAAAGGTATGGTATGAGTTATAGCCTAGTAGTGCTGGGGTGCTCTCAGGAGCCTTAAACCAGGTTTCTGTTACTGCACAGATGTCGATGTTCTCCATACTAAGGAGTGCCCCAAGTGCATGCATTTTGAGGTTTAGACGTCTGGCGTTGAGTAGCATTACCCTCAGTTTTTGGTTACTTGTGCTATTTATGGTGGTGGGTTTGTCTTTTGAGCCTTGCCTAAAAAAGGCACTATGGGGGTGGCAAGAGCCTTGGCCAGTATTCCAAAGCCTAAGGGTGACAGGTGCAAGCAATCTCTTGCAAAGCAACGTGGCTTGTTGAACATGTCATCCCAGGTGGACAGATACTGGATCCCCTTTGAATGACACCAGAAACTTAGCCAATTGTTGAAATTGATCATTATTTTCTTTATACTGTGGCATAATTCTTGGTGAGGGCAGAATGCTGCTCAGGGTCAGGGTCATACCGGCCTGGGCTACATGATCAGAGAGCTCTTCCATGTCTCTTTTCATGTAGTCCAGGGAGGTACGTCTCAGGTCATTCACACCGACATGGACAATGACAGAGTTGTATTTGTACTTGTTCTGGAGTGACCTGAGTGCTTGTGTTATGTGGCGGATTCTGGCACTTGACAGGCAGCTAACTGTAACCTTCTCCTTGTCCAGCCTAGTCAGTGGGACATCAGTGTGCCTGAGTATAGAGTCGCCTATTACTAGTGTGTTGGGTATGTTATTTTGCGTTAAGGGCTGTGATTGTGTGGCACACTGATTATGTGAAGCATGTGTTTCATAGTTGGTGATGGGGTGTGGAGGTTGCTTGGATGTCTGCTTTGGAGGTCTCTGTTGCTTTTGCAGATTTTTATTTAGAGCCTCCGAGTATGTTTTCATGTATTTATTTATTTATTTATTTTTTTATTTAACATTTGTTGACCGGGAATGTCCGACTAGGTTCCACAGATCCTGTTTTCAGCGGAGGCCCGGGGAGAAATGCTCCAAATGCATGTCTTTGGAATGTGGGAGGCACACAGAAGGCACCCCAGCCGAGAATCGAACCGGAGAACCTCTTGCTGTGAGGCGACAACGTTAACCGCTGCACCACTGTGCATTGTGTGTTATTTGCCGGTGTTGGTTTATTAGGTCTGTGTGAGACTAGTGATGTGTTGCAAGTATTACCCTTCTCCTCTTGACTGTCAGTTCCAGTCTTGGGTTGAGAGAGCTTTGCCTCCAGTTTGGCTGTATAATTGCATCTCTTGCATATATTAGTGTTTGGTGGTAGGAGGAGAGGGTTGTCTGTGTACATGAGGCAGTTGTAACATTGCCTCAAAATGCCCAGATTCACCAGTTGAACTGGAGAGTACGCTGGAGGCTGCACTTTGGACATGCCTGAATAGGTAGAGTAAGCTGTTTTTTCTGATTGGCTGGTGGGGACGAATAGAGAGCCTTGTCCTTCTGGACAGTATAGGGAGTCTAGTGCTAGGGTTAATTAGTGCTTGCTATGAGTTTTAAGCAAGTGCTTGACTGTGAAATGAATGGTTTGAGTGCTAAAGTTTAAGGTTTGTCTAGTTCCAAGGGAAAAATTGAAGAGAAGACTTTGTGGAGCTGAGAATAGTTTAACTCTAGCTAAATGGCGCTGCATTGTGCACAAAAGTGCACAAATGCGTTTTTTATAGCAGGGAAGTGAAAGAGATAGAAATTAGCCCAAAATGGCCGATAAACTACTGACGTCTGGGCTTCACTCCTCCAGGGACAGATAGGCTGCTCAAAGCTCCCCTCTCTCACAGGTGAACAAAGAAACTTCCTTCTATCCAAGTAAGGTATGGGCAACACAGAAACTTGTAACACAGTCCTGGATTCAGCAATAACCTGAAAAGTGGACTATACTAGTTCAGAAAGGCGGGAAACAAGTATTTTTTTTTTTCAGAAAATAGAGCAGATGCAATCAAAATTAGCCCACAATGGCCAATAAACTACTAACTTCTGGGCTGAAACCACTCCTCCAGGGACAGATAGGCTGCTCAAAGCTCCCCTCTCTCACAGGTGAACAGAGAAACTTCCTTCTATCCAAGTAAGGTATGGGCAACACAGAAACTTGTAACACAGCCATGGATTCAGCAATAACCTGAAAACTGGACTATACTAGTTCAGAAAGGCGTGAAAAAGTATATATATTTTTTTTCAGAAAATAGAGCAGATACAATCACAATTAGCCCGAAATGGCCAATAAACTACTAACTTCTGGGCTGAAACCACTCCTCCAGGGACAGATAGGCTGCTCAAAGCTCCCCTCTCTCACAGATGAACAGAGAAACTTCCTCCTAGCCAAGTAAGGTATGGGCAACACAGAAACTTGTAACTCAGTCCTGGATTCAGCAATAACCTGAAAACTGGACTATACTAGTTCAGAAAGGTGGGTAACAAGTATATATTTTTTCCAGAAAATAGACTAGACACAATCAAAACAACACTTTAAATGCACAGAAAAGGCTATCACAATTTAGTGTGTAGCCTACAACAGTCAAACAGATTATTTAAACACAAAAATGACTTAATTTAAGTGTAGGCAGCAAATAAGTACAATATATATATATATATATATATATATATATATATATATATATATATATGTAAAATATATAGCAATAACAAACTTTTTAAATCACAGATTCACTAAAAAAAGTGGCATTTTAGGCAGAAATAGTTAAGACAGCAAGAAAAGCAGAAAAGTGATACTTAATCACTCCAAAGTCACTCTTTTGTATCTCTGTTGCTGTAGACTCTGCAGAACACCTGGAAGGCACTTGCTGAGTGGAATACAAGCGCAAAAACTGCACAAATGCAGTTTTTATAGCAGGGAAGTGAAAGAGATAGAAATTAGCCCAACATGGCTAATAAACTACTAACTTTTGGGCTGAAACCACTCCTGCAGGGACAGATAGGCTGCTCAAAGCACCTCTCTCATAGGTGAACAAAGAAACTTCCTTCTATCCAAGTAAGGTATGGGCAACACAGAAACTTGTAACACAGCCCTGGATTCAGCAATAACCTGAAAACTGGACTATACTAGTTCAGAAAGGTGGGAAACAAGTATATATATATATATATATATATATATATATATATATATATATTTCTTTTTCAGAAAATAGAGCAGATACAATCAAAATATGTCATGCCAGTTTTTAAAGTGGTGACCTAAATGGAACACAGAATTATATAGCTCCAGCAACATGACTAATATTACTGGCAAATGTTTTGAGATTTTGCTCATCCTCTTTTCACTATCATTTAAACAACTGCTTAATCTTGACCAGTGTAGGTCCATGAGTGGGTGTTCATGCCTCACCAATTTACTGAATTTTTTAACCCTCTTGCCCCGATCTCAACTGGCCCTGCACAGTATCTTCACTTCCTCTACCCAGTTGGCCCAGTCATTCCATGAGGCTGAAAGCTATGCATCCCTAGGTTAGGCAGGAGCCCTGTGGTCCATCTGACCTTGCCAAATAATCCCAGTTGGGCCATTTGTTCCACAGCAGGAGGGGTCAGCTGGAAAGAGGCAGACCAGCTAGTGGGTTGCATGGAGTAGCCTACTCTTGGATCTGCTTCCCCTTGAGATCTACAATGCCTAACATCAGATAGGTGTGTGTGCCTAAACATACCCACACACACAGACAGAGACACAAGCTGAGACACAGACATCACACACACACACACACACACACACACACACACACACACACACACACACACACACACACACACACACACACACACACACACACACACACACACTCAGGTTTGTTTGTGCATAGCCCCACTTGGCAACTTGTACTGTGCAGGCTTGTGCTTCACGTGCATGACACCCAGCGGTCCTCCTAGGTGTCACCCTAATTTGGGAGAACCAGTAGTGGCCACTAATTCCCATCCTCCCAGTCTATTCCCTTCAATACTTGTGCTACTAGTCAAACACTGGTCATCTAGGCTGTAGTTAGGGCTTCATCCTAGTGTACTGTGGGGATGAATTAATGAATTAAATTTTTGCAACAATTTGATTGCTACTATAGATGAAGGCCTGGATGCAAATGAACTACATTTTGATTTGGCAATGAACTTTGACACTGTGCCTCACTGTGACGTACTCCAAACCCTATCATCTCTATAGGTGAATTCTAGCATTATCAACTGCATTACTTACTGGGATACAAATCATAAAAGCAGAGTTAACATATATAATAAGTTTTTGTGGGAGAAGGACTGCCCCCTGTACTACAGATGGATGGAAGCAGCTCCTAAATGCTTCATTCTATGCATGGATCCCCTCAAATTATGTATGCTATTATCCAATTTATTCTCATTAGGGATACTATATAATTATTGACCATGGGGTGGGTAAGGCCAATCTATAACCAAATGGTATGTTTATTTCGAGCACAAAAGGGGAAATTGGCTAGGCTTAAAATGACCCACAAAGGCAGTTATTCTAGTACTTACCTGTAAACCTATGAACATTAAAAAATAAAAAAAAATATTTTCAGCAAACATGAAATGATTGAAGTAAGTTTGCCAGCTCTACATTCTATGACAGATGAGTTTTCCTTTTTCTCCACTGTCGTGCAACCCCTGACTTTGTATATATAAGTTTGGCATGATTGGGGGTGCAGGGTGCTTGTAGCCCCGGGAAAAAAAAACTTTTCATGGAATGTTCACTGAAGGCAATTTTGGTGAACATTTTTCAGATGTTTTTACGTTCAATGAAACTACTTTTGTGAGTGAACATGATTCGATTTTTTATATGAAACAATAGTCAAGGAATTTCACAAGGCTACATACTGGGATCTTTCTTTTTAATATATTTATGGCAACATTGCTGACTAATGATTTGTAGATCACCCTAAGATAGGAACTGTAGCAACCAACTTAAGTGACCAGCATACATTACAGGACTACTTAGATTTGTTGTATACCTGGTCACAGAAAACAAAAGTTTTATTTTATGCAAAACTGCATTGTAATACATTTTTGGACCATCTAATAAGGAACATCCTCACACCTTTAATAATCAGATTTTGATGATCTCTGTTTAAGTCAAGGATTTGGAATTTATCAGACATAATGGCTTATAATTCGAGATTAATTTAACTATCATAATTAGCAGGTGCTACCAGACAAAATGATGCGCTGTTGTTTTTATATGTCAGCTATTAAACCATGCATTGAATACTACTGGCCCTTGTTTATATACCCTGTAAACTCTTAAAAATTAGAAAGAATGTGGAAATCATATATCTGAAAAATGTTATCCAGTAAGATCCACAGTTTATAAGTGCAGCTTGGCTAACCTACAGCTACATTTGGTCAGTTCTAGGTTGATTACAAGGGATTTAATTTTAACTTATAGATGTTTTAATGTGAAAGTTTAGCCTCTACAACAAGGGTTAAGTTTAGAAGCTATAATTTGGAAATGAGAAATACCATCTTGTTAATGCAGGTGAACCCCTTCAATACTTCTTTGAAGAAGTTTTCTTCATTTAGGGGAAAACTCATATTTGGAATCTATCAAGTTCAATGAGATCAGGAAATGCATAAAACACCTACGAGACCCAACTGGATGCAGGGTTTGACAGCCAAGTTTTCCAGACTTGCTATATTTCTAGCATACACACTCTGTGATGATCCCTTCAGAGGGTTTGAGTTTTTCCTCAATACACATTGTTACATTATTTTATTAGACAATCATTATTAATCATTTCATCCTGCATACATTCACATTGTAATATTATTGTATCATTGTCAGTCAACATTCATCTTATCCTATAATCATTCACATTGTAACATTACTGTATCATTTAGTCAGCCAGCATTCATTATCTCATCTGTACCTCTCAGCAGTTTGCCAGACTATATTGAAAAGCCAGAAAACTTAATCAAGGAAGATACTTTCTGTGAATACAGGACTTTACCTACAAGCTCTTTTGTACCATCTGCTGAAAAGATCATCATCTAATCCTGTATGCAGACACATCGTAACATCATCGTATCATTCATTCAGTCAACATTCATCATCCCATCCTGTACGCAGACACATTGTAACATTATTATATCATTCAGTCAGCATCCATCAACTCATCCTGTTTGCTGACACATTGTAACATTGTTATAACACAGCCAATCACATTGTTGGACTTTCACAGCTTCAGATCATCACTCTCTCTCTCTCTCTCTCTCTCTCTCTGCAGTGACAGCATACCTTTACTTTGATTAGTTTGATACACAAGATTTTAAACTATCTGCTGCCACTGAAGAAACGTACTCTCCTTATAGCTTGGTATAGTGTTATTACTCACCATGACTAATTTAGTTGTGTCTATGAAGTGACTAGGAAGGATTTAAGTTTTGTGCTGGGCATGCTAATATAAAATGGACTAGTAAATGTATGTGCTATGACCAGCGGAATCATCATATTTGTGTAAATTATGTTATCACAAGAGTAAAGATCAGACTTGTCTGACTATCTATTACTGCATTTTAAAAACAATACTTATAAAACCATTTCACAGCTCTAACAAATGCTACAAAATATATTTGAATTCTAGACAGTGACATTTTATGTATCAAAAGTACTTATAATTTCTCTATGTTTATCTTTCAGGAAGGGCATGTAATTCTATTCTAATGTAAACTATCTTCTACTGGCATACAAAGGAAAATTCAAATGTATCTAGCTTTATTTTTATCACAATTTTCTAGCTTTATTTTAACACAATTTTCCTACAGTTTTTTATGTATATTTGCTGCAAATATTGCATTAGTTTGGATGGTAGTGGGTAGGCTGAGGTGCAAACCACTCAAATACATCAGATTTGTTCATTTTACTGCTCAGAGCTGTTCATTTACACACTGAAAGATTTTGTCACATGTACTTTGTAGGGATTTTAAAGTAAAAGGTCATGGAAAATGCAGAACATACTAATTCATGATGTTTTGAATTGTAATGGCTTTATTTGGGAAGCAAAAAACTATGATTATGATAGAAAGAGGTATACAAAAAAACTGTTATAGAATGGGTTTCCAGAACTTGTGGAACTTTTGCTATTTTATTACCTATGTTTACTGAAATAAGAAAGTCATTTGCAAAATCACAGCCTAATACTCTGAGAGGCAAAGTGACTGCAGCACTATCACCTGTTGCTCAGACAACAGAAGTGTAATAGTTAAAAAAAGGTAGAACTCTTGTAACAGTTGTCATTGCGTCATGGAGAGCTTGCCAAGTACATGCCAGAACTTGCCATGCAGAGTGTGTCATGCTCTGTTTATCTGAAAAGCAATGTAGATGTAACTGTTACAAGACAACGCATACCCAGAACCCTTTTAATTGAGTGAAAAGTCACCTGCATGAGAAAGGATGCAGCTGGAATGGGATCAGAGCAAGGTCCTTACTGCTGGGCTCAAAAAGGTAAGCCAATTTAGGTGAACAGGACACTAATCTGGAAAGTGTCAGGATAACATGACTGAGAAATAAATATTTTATTCCATGCAATAGTCTTTTCTGGAAGGTACTTGTTTACTCGTTCAGTCATAAGAATAGCTTAGGACTGCAGAAGTCTTCAGAGTCAACTGATTTACATGTAATGACATTTGTAGAATCTGCATATCTTAGTAGTTTAAATTAGGCTGGACATCTTATTATGTGGGTAAGTATAACTGAAAAAAAATGAAATGGTAGATTTACAAAAAGATGGCAACAGCATGATTATGCATAAGGAAACTTTATTCTCAAATAACATAACCCAGAATTGTGTAATATAAAATATAGATAAGTAGATGTCAGAGAAGGAGAAACAGGAGCTTACTCAGTAAGAGTATTTCTGTTGTTATATAATATAACTATGCCACAAAAGTAAAAAAAAATAAGCTGCTATTAAAAGTGTTAGTGCTCAAGAGCAGTAGGGTATCAAAATACAATGTATGTGTGTGTGCGTGTGTGTGTGTGTGTGTGTGTGTGTGTGCGTGTGTGTGTGTGTGTGTGTGTATGTTTGTGTTTAAAGCTGCACATCTGTGTGTGTTGTACATCTGCACTGGCAGAACCGTTAATAGTAATTAATGAATTCTGAGCAATTTTAGCATTTCTAAGTGGAACTTGGCAGACAAAATTACTATAATGCATTTTGTTAATTATCCCATATGTGTAGCTCATATGCAACAATATTCTCCAAATATAAACTTACAGCAAATGTTTCATTTATGCATTTCTGCCTGTGTTAACAGCTACATGTATCAAAAAATGCAAAGTTCTGATCTGAGAAAATTTAACTAGCAGTGTTACTCCTTAAAATGCCTTTTTGAATTGTTTTGTGAGAAAATATTAATTCTAGGTAGCTACTAGTTATGCAGTCCATGCAGTAGCATAGCTAGGATTGGGCAAAAAAGGCAGTCACCCTAGGTGCTGCCTTGTCAAGGGTACAATTCACCAATTTAAAACTAAAAAAATATATATTTTTAATTAAATATCTTTTTTTTACCTTTAAGGGAATGGAAAGATGTACATCCTAAGCTGTCAGCCTCCCACCCCCACTTACATCATCTTGTGTGGACACCACCTCCAAAAGACTTGTGACTGGCTGAGTAGGTAAAGGGGCAGTGCTGCAATGCAGTAAAGACAGTCTCTTTAATTAAATCTTTGCCACCACTGTGAGTTGAGGGCTATCCTCTTCTTTTTGGTATTGAAAGCACTTACTGTGGGTGCATTTGATATGTGGGGAGATAGACTGAGTGGGCAGAAAAAAGCAACCAGTGTCTGAGATAAGTAGGGTTACTTACTAGTATGCTTGTTGTGCATACATGGGCAAATTACTGAAAGGATTGTGGGGAGGAAATGTTTCATTTTGGTGCTTGGTCAGATTTGGACATACCACTGAAGAGATTGTTGGTGGAAAATGTTTCATTTTGGTGCTTGTGCATACTTGGACATACCACTGAAGGGGCCACTGGTGCTCGTTCATACTTGGACATACCACTGAAGGGGTTGTTAGGGGAAATGTTTAATTTTGGTGCTAATGCATACTTGGACATACTAATGAAAGGGTCACTTTGGGAGAATGTTTAATTTCAATGTTTGTGCATACTTGGACATACCAGTGAAGGGGTTGTTAGGGGGAAATGTTTAATTTTGGTGCTTGCACATACTTGGACAGGCTGCTGACGGGGGTCATTAAGGGGAAATGTTTAATTTTAGTGCTTGTGCATACTTGGATATACCACTGAAGGTGCTGTTAGGGGAGATGTTTAATTTTGGTGCTTGTGCAAACTTGGACTTACTACTGAAAGGGTCACTTTGGGAGAATGTTTCATTTCAATGTTTGTGCCTACTTGGACATACCACTGAAGGTGCTGTTAGGGGAAATGTTTAATTTTGGTGCTAATGCATACTTGGACATACTAATGAAAGGGTCACTTTGGGAGAATGTTTCATTTCAATGTTTGTGCATACTTGGACATACCAGTGAAGGGGTTGTTAGGGGGGAATGTTTAATTTTGGTGCTTGCACATACTTGGACAGGCTGCTGAAGGGGTCATTAGGGGGAAATGTTTAATTTTAGTGCTTGTGCATACTTGGACATACCACTGAAGGTGCTGTTAGGGGAGATGTTTAATTTTGGTGCTTGTGCAAACTTGGACTTACTACTGAAAGGGTCACTTTGGGAGAATGTTTCATTTCAATGTTTGTGCCTACTTGGACATACCACTGAAGGGGTTGTTAGGGGAAATGTTTAATTTTGGTGCTAATGCATACTTGGACATACTAATGAAAGGGTCACTTTGGGAGAATGTTTCATTTCAATGTTTGTGCATACTTGGACATACCAGTGAAGGGGTTGTTAGGGGGGAATGTTTAATTTTGGTGCTTGCACATACTTGGACAGGCTGCTGAAGGGGTCATTAGGGGGAAATGTTTAATTTTAGTGCTTGTGCGTACTTGGACATACCACTGAAGGTGCTGTTAGGGGAGATGTTTAATTTTGGTGCTTGTGCAAACTTGGACATACTGATAAAGGGGTCATTGGGGGAAAATGTTTAATTTTCATGCTTGTGTAGGCATGGATAAACAACTGAAGAAGTTGTTGGGGAAATGTGTCAGTTTGGAGTCACTAAAATGTTTGTACATAAATGGATAGATTACTGAAGGGGTCATTATTTGTGTGAAATGTGTTTCATTTTGGTGCTTGTGCATAAATACTTGAACAGACTACTGAAGGGGTTGTTACTTGGGGAAATGTGTTTCATTTGGATGTAATTTGAGTACCTGTACATGGATAGACAGACTACTGAATGGGTTGTTGGGGGAATGTTTTATTTTGGTGCAAGTGCATACTTGGACATACTACTGAAGGGGTTGCTTGAGGAAATGTTTCATTTTGATGCCTGTGTATACTTGGACAGATTACTGAAGGAGTCGATGCAGAAATGTTTAATTTTGGTGCTTGTGCATGCATACAATGGCAGACTACTAAAGAGGTCATTGGGGAAAGTCTTTTCATTTTGACATCAGTGACATGCTTGTGCAGACATGGACAGACTACTGAAGGGGTTGTTGAGGAAATATTAATTTTGGAGTCGGTGAAATGCTTATGCATGTATGGACGAACTACTGAAGGGGTCATTAGAGAAAGGTTTCATTTTGGCACTTGTGCATAGTTGGACATACTACTGAAGGGGTCACTTGGGGAAATGTATCATTTTGGTGCTTTTGCATACATACTTGGACAAACTACTGAAGGGGGCACTTAGGGGAAATGTTTCACTGAGATGTCACTTGAGTGCTTGTGCATACACGGACAGACAGACCACTGTGTGCATACCTGGACTTAGTACTGAAGGGGTTGCCTGGGAAATGTTTCATTTTGTAGTCAGTCAAGTGCTTGAGTGTATTTGGGCATATCAAGGGGGGTCACTTGGGGAAATGTTTCATTTTTTAGTCAGTCAAGTGCTTGAGCATATTTGGGCATACTACTGAAGGGGTTGCTTGGGCAAATGTTTCATTCTGTAGTCTGTCAAGTACTTGTGCAGACAAGGACAAACTACTGAAGGGATCTTTGGGGGAAATGTTTCATTTGGTGTCATTGAAGTGCATGTGCATACGTGGACTAACTACTGCAGGAATCCAGGACATTTAGAGAAAGAAAGCAAATAATGCAGCTACATTGCTTGATAGCCAGCAATGCAGCAAAGCTAGTCATAATTTTAATGTATATTATCCTTTATTTTAAAACAAAGATATAGTAATTCCTTCCATATGACTCACAGAAGATTAAACCCCTTGATAATCAAGCTTAGTGAAATTTAAGTGTTTTTGAGTGGAAGAGCTCCCCTGCTTCCCCAATGTGTGGGTGAGCCACTCGCACCCTCCAAATTTCGGGTTGCTATTAGATGACCGAAGACGCATTATATTGAATGCGTCTTGGTCGAACTTAAAACAACAAAAATGCAAAATAGCAAAGTGGCTTTTAAACAAATTATTTCCCAGGGAAAGAATTTGCTTGGCCGCTTCCATTACTTTACCGATTTCGGCACTGTAGTGCAATCTCGGAGGATAATTAGGCTTCAGGCTGACAGAACACCTGGACTAAATAATAAGGTTTCACTGAAACCTTTTCTTAGGAACAGGGCTTTGAAACATTGATTATTATGTTTGGTCACATCTTCTAATATTTGTACATATTTGTTACAGTTTTACTACTTTCTAATTTTATAGAGCATGTTTTTACAGTTTTTTACATATATTTTTAGTTCACTATTTATATGATTGATTGTTTATATAGTGTTTGTATAGTGTATGCCTTTAACTTTTATTTATTCAATCAAGATGCTGTTAACTGATTAGATATGACCTAGATGTATCATTATTCAAACAAGAGCAGCAGTTACTGTAGTTTGTCTGAGGAAGCAGAGAGGACTCTGTGAAAGCGCTTACATGTTTTATATTTTTACTACTTTGTATTAAAGTGTTGTTTTTCCGTGTGTATTCCAATGAGTTGTTGGCTTTTTTGGAACAATCTCAGAGTTGGTATATTAAATAAGGGGGTGGGGGGCACAGCCCCCCACTTTATGTATTATTTAAATTTTCTTTTCTTTTTTTGGAGCAGCGATTTTTTTCCAAGGGAAGAAAGTCGTTGTTCTGAGCTTTCGAAATTGTAAGCTTTCGCTTACATGGGTTCGATTATTCATAGTTTGCTTTTTTAAGTGTTTGATGATATAATATAGACCCCAAATTTCTATTACTAGTCTCCTCTTGATCATTGAAAAAAGTAATATATGTCTCTGCCTCTCATGAAAGCAGTGTCAAGGGGACATACCTCTTAGCCACTTAGTGCAAGAAATCTGGATAAATCCTAAAATAATGGTGTCAAAGGCCCAAAGATAGGGGCAGTTTTTAAATATTTATTTTATTATTTATTTATTTTCAGTTTGATTACCGGGGAAGTCCACTGGGCCAAGAAGTGCCCATTTTCAGTGGAGGCCCGGGGAGAAAAGCTCCATCTGCAATACAGTACAATAAAGGTTACAAAATACAAAACAAAAGGTTACATAATAGAGATGAAATACAAGAGTAGATTCATACATTCAAAAAACTGCAAGTGTAATATACATCATGAGACAGTTTAAAAAATCAGAACATTTTTTTTTTTTTTTGCTCTTTAGAAGTATACAATATTTACAAGCTTGGAGTTTATTTAAAGTTTGCTAGTTCAGGTTCTTTAGAGAAATTAGATTAAGCTTGAGAGTATAGTAGAGCAGGAGTATGGAGAGCTTAGTGGGAAGAGTTATGTAGGGTGAAAGCAGGACCATTTCCGTTTGGAAGATAGGTGTAGGAAGAGTTGGTTTTTGAAGGATTCAATGTTAGGTATAGTCCTAAGTGAAGGAGGGAGAGAGTTCCGTTTTTTACCTAGAGAGAAGGAGAGTAGAAGCTGGCTGGTGGGACGTTTGGGTTTGTTAATGGAGATTAGGTTTTGGTGTTCAGATCTCAGAGATCTGTTTGGGATGTAAGGGGGAAGAATGTTCTTTAAGGCTGGGTATTTATCAGGGGAGAATATTAATTTGTGAGCGTTAGTTAGTTGGAGATAGTCTGGTGGTTAGGGAGTTCTAACCAATTCAGAGATTGAAGGCAGAGGCAGTGGTGAGTTGATGTTTTGGATTTAGTGGCAAATTTGGAGATCTTATTATAGCAATATTATATTATAATATTATATTATAATTATATTGCTCGTATAAAGTTTAAACTTAGTTGCTAGAATAACAGGATTTGCATTAGTGTGCATTTTCTGAAGGAAATGAAGTCAGAAACACAACCATATGTCATTATGTAATGAGCTCAGTCCTTACTAATGTACCAGAAGTCAGAAACACAAACATATGTCATTATGTAATGAGCTCAGTCCTTACTAATGTACCAGAAGTCAGAAACACAAACATATGTCATTATGTAATGAGCTCAGTCCTTACTAATGTACCAGAAGTCAGAAACACAACCATATGTCATTATGTAATGAGCTCAGTCCTTACTAATGTACCAGAAAGCCACAAATTGTAGGAGATGAAAATGACATTCTGGAAAGATCTGGACAGTTAGTATGGTTAGAAGTCAGGGCTAAATATTCAGCATATCTTGCTGAATACTCTGAAATTCTGTTTGTTGCCTAGGTGAACTAATGAAAAAGGTCAATCAAAAATGAGGCCTCACTGTACTCTGTATTTTTTAATAGGCTTCTTGAGGTCTCCATTAGAGTACTTTGAAATAATCACAATTACCGCAGATTTGCAATATAACAAATCATGCTGCCCAAAGTAGTATATTGTATGTCTGAGGCAGAGATTGGTGTAGGGCTTTGGTAACCTCTTTCTTTGGTGTTTAAGCAACTGAAGAGCATCATAAAATAGGACAGGTATATGTAAAGCAGTATACAAACAGTTATTGGATATGATATTTAGGATTATTACTTGGCTTTTATCAAATGTATGTTTATAATTAAAATGAAGCTAACTTTAGCCTGGAGCCTCTGTAGGAGGTATTTGGACGATATAGTGTTGTTTTGGACAGGAAATAAGAAGAAGTTTGAGGAATTTATGATTTATATGAAACATACTACTAACTTCCTGGATTTTACTTGCACTCTTTCTAGTGAACGTCTGCAGTACCTGGATGTCGAGGTATATAAGGTTAATAACAAGTTTGAAACCAAGATATTCAGGAAACCTACTTTTTGTAATTCTTTCCTTCATTATAAGAGTGCTCACCCCCACATTGTAAAAAGAATATAGTGAAGGGTCAATTTGTTCGAGGTAGTCGGATGACAAGTTTGGATACTGACTACCAAATAGAGTGTGATTTACTAGAAAAATTGTTTTTGGAAAGAGGTTATCCTTTGGAATTTATAAATAAATTTAAGGTTGAGGTAACAGTAGGTAGACAGACTAAATTTAAATTGATACAAGGATCTAAAGAACACTTCTATGGTGGAGAATCACAGAAAGAAAAATCAAATTTTAAGGAAGCTATAATATTAGAATATAATGCCCTTAATGAAATTACTAAAAAAAATTTCAACAGGGAATTGGATTGGTTTGCCTTACTTTCAGATTTGGATAAATTACCTACTGACCCATTGAAGGTGGTTTATAAAAACTCTCAAAGTCTCAAGAATATTTTTGAAAATAGTGGCAATAATATTGTAAATAATAGAAAGAGATTAGGGACATATAAGTGTGGGCATTGTTCCCCATGTGGGAACATTATGAATACTGATAAAATTTATATTGAGAGTAGGAACAGATGGGTCAATTTGTTTGTTTGTTTGTGTCTTTCGGCTTTTCCCGGTTAGGGGTCGCCACAGCGGAACTCCGGTCCGCTAATGATTGGTAGTGGATTTTTACTTACTGGGTTACCAGCCCTGATGCATAACCTTCAATGAAGGCACGCCCCATTCATGTATGCCTCCACACAGAAGACGCTCTAGCTGAGAATCGAACGGGACGTTTTGCTATGAGGCGACAACGCTACCACAGCACCACCACCGCAGTACACAGATGGGTCAATATATAGGTTATTATAACTGTGAAGCCAAAGGTATAGTGTATTTAGCTATGTGCCTAGAGTGTAGATCCTTTTACGTCTGTAAGACTGAACATATGTTAAGGAGAAGGATCTACGAGCATAAATATGACATAACAACTAAAAAAGAAACTAATGCTTTATATAAGCACACAAAGTTTTGTTTGAAAGCAGAATTTTCTTTTTTGTGCTGGAACAGGTAAAGAATGAAATAAGGGGAGGGTCATGAGAGGAGAAAATTGAATTTAGAGAATTGTGGTGGCAAGTTACCCTGGAAGCAGGAAATCCCCTGGGCGAAATGATTATGTTTCTATCCTACCCTTATTAAAACTAAGATCTGCTAAGCTCTAAGTATTTTGAGGCGTAATATTCATTTTTAGCCAGTAGATGGTACTATTGTATTACAACCCTTTATGTTAGGATATATATGTGTGTATATATATATATATATATATATATATATATATATATATATATATATATATATATATTTTTTTTTTAAGTGAGGGAGAAAACATGTTTTAAACAGGTTTTAAATTAATTATTTATTTATGTGATGCAATGTATTGTAATATATTTCATTAACACTGCTTTATTAATTTGGGAAAATGTGCAATATTTTCAAACAAGTTTATTAAGATGTGTTTTTAAAAGGTAATAGTTAGACATTGAATCAATGTCATTGGGTATTTTAAGACTTTATTTTTTATTCCTATTGGTCTGTAATTAATTAATGGAAGTATATATTCTTTAGTTTATGTTACACTGGTCATCTGATGAAGTCTTGCAGTGGAGAGAGGAAAACGCGTGTATTGTGAATTGCATTAATGACAATTTTTCAGTGTTTGTGGCTTCCTACGTACTTGTGTGTATTGAATAAACTGGCTTAATTTAGCACCTCGTAGTATCTTTGGCTCAGAGGTACGTTCTATGTGTAGATAACTTTAGCTTAGACACTTCTTTTACTGATTACTAGCATGCACATTGGATATATACCTAACATGGTTTGTTTAATACAGTAACAGAAGAATTGTGTATGTGTGTGTGTGTGTGTGTGTGTGTGTGTGTGTGTGTGTGTGTGTGTGTGTGTGTGTGTGTGTGTGTGTTTGACTCTATAGGTTAGTACTAGGCTATCTGCCCTTGTGGGCCATTTTACATCTAGCCATATTTCCCATCTCAAAGGTTATACTCAAATCCTGTACCATGTGAGTATGACAAAAAAACAGTATGACTCATACTGTCAGAAACAATTTAATGCAAGGGGACTTTTTTTCTTTTTTTCCAATTTTTGTTTTCTTCTGTTGCTTACTTGCTTACACTTTGCATTTATCTTTATTTATGTTTGGGGCTCATTTTATAACTGAAATAAGGCACTTGGAGGTAGAGCTTATATTGTCTAGTACAGCAGGCCCCTGTTGGTAAACAGTAAACACAATCAGTGTAAGTGACTATTCTCTTATTCTTATGCTACTGGGGCCTGCTGTTAGCAGGCACTAAACCTCACACTGCTGTGTAGATGATCCTTGAACTAGCAGTAACTATTAACACATTGTGTAGAAGGAGCTGTCAATAAAATGTAAACTTCAGGAACAAATGGTGTTGCAATACACATTAAACTCTTTTGTGCAGTGTACATGCATATATAAAATCTACTGAACAGTCAGGATGTATACTGTAGCTGCTTCTACCTTGGGTCCTGATTTTTCTGTTTGTGCCACAGACGCAGTCAGTTCATGTTTTTCTGTGTTGCAGTTCATATTTACCAAGCTATTAATAATATAATTTGTTATGCTGATATTGGCATTTGGACTGTACCTGTAAAGAGATGTGGATTGTGCTGAATTCTGCTTTATTTTTAATACATGTGTGGTTTCTTTAAATTGATAAAATTGTGCTGTGTTTGGTTATGTATCATATGTCAGTGAAATGATTAACTCTGAACATGCAAACTTTCAATGAAACTTCCTGCTTGGACATGCTTTTGAGCCTCTTGTTAAAAAAAAAAAAAAAAGTTTTTTTCTTTTGCTTGGGGTGGTAGACAAATGAGGGTTTCAAGCTGGTTTCCAAATGGCCTAGCTACTCCTCTGTGTCCACGAGACCACTGAGAAGCATAGCTCAATCCCCCAACCACTCCAGAGCATTATTTAGTTAAGTGCCTTGCACAGAATCAGACAGTAGGCAAATTTAGGTGGATGGAATTAAACCAATAACCAAAACGGTGTCTGGAAAAACGAATCAGGAGTATAAAACAAATAGTTCAATCCTTTATTGAGCCCAAACGCTAGTCACAAAACTTCACCATCATAAACGCCTTAAACCATATAGATGCGTTTTCGTCAAAAAAGTTCGACTTCATCAGATGACAAAGGCAATTTAATTCCTCATATTTATACAATTACTAATTAAGTAAAACCATTCCCCCCGAGTTTAAAACAACCAATTATATTGACACCTATAGATATTTAAAAGTGGACAAACCAAGAATTCCTTCCATATTCAGTATTCCTAAAATCCACAAAAGTGAAACTGATCCTCCATTTAGACCCATAGTGTCCGCTGAAGGATCTAAAACACATCCCTTAGCCAAGTATGTTGATACAAAATTAAAAAAATTATGGGTAGGAAGAGAATTCATTTTGAAGGATTCCTGGGATTTGTTGAAAGCTATTTCCTATGATTTATATCAAGAAGATTTGTTGTTCATTACTATAGATATAGTAGACTTATTTTCCTCGATACCTTGGAAAGAAGGTATGGAAATGTTTGAAGAAATAGTCTACCAAGACCAGGAATTATCTCAAAATGATAAATTAGTTAATACATGGTTAATGGAAATGGTTTTAAAGAACAATTTTTTATATTTTAATGGTGAATGCTTTCAACAAACCCAAGGAGTAGCCATGGGGGCAGCCTGCGCCCCGACTTTTGCTAACTTGGTTTTAGCTAAATGGGAGGAGCAATATGTTTTAAACACAGAATTTAGAAATCATTGGAAGTTATACCGAAGGTTTTTAGATGATATTGTGATTTTTTGGAGGGGAAGAAGGGAGAAATTTGAAGAGTTTATGGTGTACTTAAATGAAACTACCAAATTTCTAAGATTTACGTATAAGATGTCTGATATAAAATTGCAGTACTTGGATGTTGAAATTTATAAGGTAAATAATAAATTGGAAACAAGAGTATTTAGAAAAGAAACCTATTGCAACTCTTTTCTGCACTATGATAGTGCCCACCCCCTGCACTGCAAGAAAAATATAATGAAGGGTCAGTTTGTGAGGGGGAGCCGGATAACCAGTGCAGATGGAGATTTTTTAATAGAATGTAATTTATTGGAAAGGATGTTCCTTGAAAGGGGATACCCTTCTAAATTTATCAAAGAAATAAGGGATGAAGTGGAAAAAGGCAGAATAAATAAATTCCAACCAATTTTAAATAAAGGGGGATGTGATGAAATAGGAAAGAATAATAAAGAAAACAATGGCTCTAATTTTGAGCAGGCCTTAGTTTTAGAATATAATGTAATAAATAACAACATCAAAAAGAAGTTTTTGAAAGAATGGGAAAGGTTTGTAGCCATTACAGATATAGATAAAATACCTAAAATTCCCCAAAAGGTGACCTACAAAAATTCTCAGAACATAAGGAGTATTTTAGAGAATAAACAACAGATAAGGAATAAAAAGAAAATGGGCACCTATAAATGTGGTCACTGTAATCAATGTAACCACATTATGAACATCGATAGGTTTTATTTGGAAAGTAGGAGTAAATGGCTTATGAGCAGGGGGCTTTACAATTGTGAGTCTAAGGGCTTAGTATACCTGGCCTCTTGTACAGTTTGTAAATCCTTCTATGTAGGAAAAACTGAAAGAATGTTGAAGAGAAGGATATACGAACATTTATACGAGATGGCAACAGGTAAGGATACAAATGCTTTATTTAAACATTTAAAGAAGTGCCCAGACTCAAAATTAACTTTTTTGGTATTGGAGCAAGTTAAATTTGATAGTATAGGGGACCCTGGGAAGAAAAAATTGAATTCAGGGAATTGTGGTGGCAATTAACCCTGGACGCAGGGAACCCCCAGGGTTGAATGAGTATATTTCCATCCTGCCCTTATTAAAGTTAAGAACAGCTAAATTGTGACTGTAATTCATTGGTATAGTAATCTAGACAAAGGGGATGAAACTTGACTTGATGCACTGGTTTACAAAGCTATAATTATGCTGAGTATAGATTTATCAAATTAATTTGTCCATCATATATATATAACATTATACCACGAAAAATTTTTTAATGTGGAAAATGAATGATTCCTGTATAGACAGAATTCACATTTTTAGATTACTTTTTATGTAAACAGAAGGTTTTGAAAGGAATTAAAAGGTGGAATTTTAATTTAAATGAATTATTAATGAAATATTTAAATGAAGAGGTTTGCATTAATATAATTGGTTGTTTTAAACTTGGGGGAATGGTTTTACTTAATTAGTAATTGTATAAATATGAGGAATTAAATGGCCTTTGTCATCTGATGAAGTCGAACTTTTTTGACGAAAATGCATCTATATGGTATGGTTTAAAGCGTTTATGGTGGTGAAGTTTTGTGACTAGCGTTTGGGCTCAATAAAGGATTGAACTATTTGTTTTATACTCCTGATTCGTTTTTCCAGACACCGTTTTGGTTATTGGTGTATTTGGTTCTGGTTTCTGCTTTTATTGCTTTTTGGATGGAATTAAACACTTGGCCACAGGAAGTTGCTTATTAACAGTGCAAAGCCTTAATACCATGTGCTAACCATACCTCTCAACTGTGCAGATTTTCATAGAATGTCCAGATTTTTGCCTCATATTTTTCATTTGTTTCTCATAAAACCATATTTTTCTGGCAAATCACTGGCAAATCATTGAGGACTGAAGTCAGAAAATAATGGCAAACATTTGAGTTTCAGACTTCATATCATTCAGAAAAATTCATGTTAATGCAAAACCGGTTATTCTATAAACTTTAAGTTTGTAAGAACAGTATTTAGAAAGTGTCCATATTTTTGGGCGTTTATCCTCACATTATTTGTGGCTTTGTCCAGATTTCTTGTTCTAAGAGGTTGAGAGGTATGCTAACTGCTAAATATAAATTTTAGCTGGGTAAGCCCAATGGGCACAAGTGTTACTTTTCAGTAGAAACCTTGAAACACTATCTAGTTAAGTGATTTGCTTAGAATAAAGTGGTAGACAAATGGACATGGAAAGAATAAAACCCACTTCCTTAAACAGCAGATTGTTAATAGCTAAGAGCTTTGATCCACTGAGCTAACTGTTAGGTTATAATAAAGATCCCAACACTTTTTTTTAGAATTGCTGTGGGATCGTTTGCATTCACCTGTGCTACCAACAAGTAAGGCAGGAGGGAATTCAACTTAGCATCTTATCCAAAAACAGCAATCCTTAAGAATGTAGCACCCTTCTTATACTATACTGCTCTGACAGTATGATGAAATTAATTTAAGCACCTGCTGAAGGAATAGAACCCACAATCTTCTGATACAGATAAGTGTAAGACCTGTTGAACAACTGGCAGTCTTAGTTCTCAGTTGCTTATTGTTTCTATACAGAATATAGATAGTAATGCATATTTTCAGTCTGCCAGCTAAGTATGAGGCTGACATTTTAGTGATACACTATCATCTCACATATTCATGAGACATTAAACTGAGGTCCCATCTGCTTCATTTAGTCATTGTTCAGGTGGATATAATGGTACCTGTCGAAAAGAGTATGATAAGTTCCCCGATAGCTTGGCCAAATTTACCCTAGTGGTATAAATACCACCTTGAGTCTCCCACAAAAAGAGTCCACTAGCCTAGTGGGACTAACACAGCCTACAGAAGATAGATAAATAAATAGAAAAATATAACCTTTTAAAGTTTACTGATAACACATCTGTCCTTGTATTTTATTTATTTAAATTTAACAGGATAGGAAGACTGGTCCAAGGACCCTTTTCAGCCATGACCTCAGCCAGAAGCAGTATACAATACTATGAAGACATACAATATACAGAGGTATAGTACAAGTCAAAAGAAGTAGAATCATATATATATATATATATATATATATATATATATACACACACACACACACACACACACACACACACACACACACACACACACACACACACACACACACACACACACACACACACACACACACACAAGGTCTTAACGTTTTAGAAACATGAAAACAGTTTATACGGATAATGTGCAGTGCAATGATGCAGTATAACTTGTGCACAACATTTTCATTTGGAAAGAAATGAGATATAAGTCAAACGAAATATAATTCTGATGATATTGATATATATATATATATATATATATATATATATATATATATATATATATATATATATATATATATAGGCTAACTGTATATATATATATATATATATATATATGAGACTCAAACCTTGCACCATGTATATATAAGGCATATATATAACCATTAGGCCATCCTTCCAACCCTATATATATATATATATATATATATAGCAGCATGACCTTTTAATTTTGTTTAGAAGAATTTTTCATGTTGATAATTTTGTGCTCATGACTTTGCCTAAAAAAGGCTCTATGGGGGAGGCAAGAGCTTTTGCCAGAAGCCCAGGGGAGACAGATGAAGGCTATCTCTGGCAAAGCATCGTGGTCTGTCTATCATGTCCTCTCAGGCTGTTAGGTACTGGATCTCCTTGAAATGACACCAAAAACTAAGCTAATTGTTAAAGTCAGTCATTTTCTGTTTGTATTGAGGCATCATTCTGGGTAACGGCAGGATGCTGCTTAAGGCTAGGGACATACCTGCCTGGGACACATATTCAGCAAGCTCAATCATGTCTCTCTTCATATAGTCCAGAGAGGTACATCTCAAATCATTCATACAAACATGGACTATGACAGAGTCATAACAGTACCTGTTGTTAAGATACTTGAGTGTGTGTGTGTGATATGGTGGATTCTAGCACCTGACAAGCAACTTATCGTGACTTTCTCCTTGTCTAGCCTTGTGAGGGCCACATCTGTGTGTTTCATGATAGAATCTCCTATGACTAGTATGCTGGGTTTATGGCTGGTCCTTAGAGGCTGTGAGACACAGGCATGTGTACTATGTGTGGTGCTTGGTGCTGTGGGTTGTGATGTGCATGTGTGTTTTAGCTTCAGAGGTCTATTTTGTTTAGGTATGTTTTTGTTGAGAACCTCCACATATGTAGGAGTGTGTGTACAGGTGTGGGTGGTGTTAGAGGTGTGGTGCTTGTAGTGCTTGCACAGGCAACCTTCTCAGTGCCAGATGTACTAGCTTGTGACTGAGACAGCAAGGATTCTAGGTTCTTAATGTAATTGTATCTCTCACATATTATGTTCCTAGGTGGTAGTAGTAGAGGGTTGTCCATGCACATAAGGCAATTGCTTCACTGTCTCAGAATGCTCATATCAACCAGACTAGCAGGAGAAACCATAGAAAATTGTTCATCTATGGTTGTCAGAATCTGTGGAAGAGAGGTCAGGGATAGTAGAGTGGGTACTATCTCAGGACAGTACCTATAGGTGTTAATAGGGCTGGATAAAATCAATACAGTAGCTGCAAGCAAGGGCCTCACTTAACACAGGAGTGCTGGTAAGGGAAAAAATGCAGCTGAGATACCTCGCAGAGGGTTAAAACAGCACAGCAGCAGCAGCGTGCAACATAAACAAGCACAAACCCATTCAAAGGCAGGGTTTAAATACCACAAAAATGAAAGTAAAATAGAAACACTGGAATTGACCAATCAACCCTTGTCCCTGAGCTCTTAGCTAAACACCCTATACCAGACCAGTTCCAACCAGTTCACTTACTCCCACTAAGTGCAGGCAGGCTCTGGCCAACACAAGATGGCATAGCAAGAAACACAGGAATCACACAAACAGATCTGGATACAGCAAAACCTGTAACCAGACTATGCTAAAGATATTTAAACTCTGTTTAGGTTGATTTAACACAGGAGAACAGATACACACTTAAATATAACAGTAGCAAACAAGAGCAAACTGATTTAAACATATCAACCAATTAACCAATAAAAAAGCTCAAAACTGAGCCCTTTTCCAGCAGCTTTCAATCAGACAAGTTCGAACTGCATACTCCTGCCACTAGGATGCAGGGGAGCCCTCTCCAAAAAAAAAATGTCCTGGATTTGTGCTTAAATTATACAAACAGAGCTAGATTCAGCAAGTCTGAATCTAATCTATACTACAGCAAACAAGGTGCACCAATTTCAGAAAGAAACAGTTCAAATAACAGGCATAATAAGCCTTCAACCAGCAATTTTTAGCTCAGAAGGGCAGAATCTACCCTCTCCTTGTGCAAGAGTGTAGACCACAACCTTCTTAATGTAAAATAACTGGCCTGAAGCCCAAGTGCTTAAACCAGAACTAAGACACTTTTAGAATAACAGATACACTAAGCCTTCAACCAGCAATTCCCAACTTAGAAGGATGCAAACTAACTCTCCTGCCACAAGAGTGTAGACCACAAATGGCAATGGTCAATAACTGCAACAAAGGCAAACATATATGCAAAATATAATATGGAAATATGAAGGTGAAAGGGAGGTGGAAAACTTGGGCCCACATCAAAGAAAAGCAGGACAAGGTAAGTTCACACACTATAAATGCATGTCTATAACACACAGGGTGTGGTAGAAGCCAACCCAAAATACATTTAAGCAAATGAAAAATGTATGTCACATGGGCAGAATGATTTCTGATGTCCATAGAAATGGACATGTGTATAACACACATACACAACAATGTGCAGTCATGTAACATCAACATGCATAGGTAAGCAAGCTAAGAATTTCCAGCACATACACATATACTGTCGTGCAAATGTTAAATAAACAAACACAGGTGTATGTCACACCCTCTGCTCATTAATAAGCAGAGGAGACTCCTGTTAGTATCATTACAGCACATCAGCAATAAGTCAGTGAATGCTCACATGTCAAAGGTACAATCATGTGTCACTAAGGATCTGACTATATGCAGACACATATACAATCAGTAAATGTGTACAACTATTTGCAGAAGGTGTGAACTTGTGTGAGTAAATAATAGATGTGGAAATTTAAGATACAGCAAACACTGTGTAATGTACTGTTACAGAATAAATTATCTGTACCACTGTGTATGGATTGCTGCTATATTGCTGTTTGATAGAGTCAGAAAAGGAGGACTGCATAGACAGGATATACCTGTGTATGACCCCACATGGGATCTATTGTGCCAACACATGGCACAATACCACATCATGCCAATGGGACATCATGACAACTGTCATCCAAAACACATAGGAAATTACATGTCCTTCTGTTGCTCATACATGATATGGCAATAGACAATTCCAAATCATACCTCAGTGGTAGTGTTAGACTATGGACTACATCTGCTGTTTGTCATTTGCTCTCAGTAAAACACATGTTTCCAGGCTCATATTTGAAACATTACTTGCAGGTTAACTGCTACAATGCATGGACAGCTGAATGTGAGTGGAAAGTGTAATGTGTTAAGAGTCATGAACACATTGAAACATAGTTAAATGTCACATGAAGATAACATATAAGTATGTCAGCTACATGGTATGCATGCACAAGAGCGCATATACAGTCCAATCAATTATATGGTGGTCAGTGTGTTGGCAGCATAACACAGCTGAAGCATACAGACAATACTTACAGACCTTAGGAAACAAGATGATTGGGATGACCCTCACGAATGATCTCCCAGGCTATCTCCCTGAATGAGTCATTCATAGCCATGCCATATCTTGGAAGAACATCTCCATCATGTCCTTCAAGTGTGTTCAGCACACATCAGTCACAACCACCTGGATTTCCTCCTGATAATCGTCTCTTTTCCAGTCTTGGTGTTATCTCCTCTGAGGTGCTGCAGGCATGATGGCTTGGGCAGGTGCAGGTCCATCTTACTCATCATCACCATCATCATCATCACTGTCATCATCTGAGGGCATGGCATGTGCTCATTGTCAACGTCTGACAGGTGGATGTCCATGGGTCCCATGCTCTCCCAAGATGAATTGTAAAACATGACAGAAATGAAAAGCAAATGTCTATCACAGAGAACATTCCCATGAAGATTATAGCTGACTTCAATATGAAACAGATGTGCATGTCTACAATATAATATTCTTAATCAATATACCATCCACTGATGAGTTCTGCAAATACAGATATGAGACTGAAGGTGTAGGAGCATACAGCAAACTTCTTATTTAAAACACAGTTCACTTTTAAATGGTGCAAACATTAGTAAGTAGCAGAATTATAATCAACACAGATGGTGCTAGTGAATGGCTCCTAATGCACACAACACTCTCCATATGTCACTTTATCTATAGTTATGGACATGAACAATAACGGAACATGTCAGGGAGAATGTATCCATTACCAATGTGAGTAGTACAAGCAAGGCCATGCAATGGCATGCATAACACAACTAACCAGAGGGAATCAATACATCACATGAATATTTGAATACTGGCCAGCATAAAGCATGGCAAGCATATGCAAATCACGTGCAACATGTAACATATCCTAACATTTATTTTTATTTAACATTTGTTTACAGGGAACGTCTGACTTGGAAAGAGCCAATTTTCAGCAAAGGCCTGGGGAGAAATGCTCCAGATGCATATTTTTGTAATGTGGGAGGAAATTGGAGCACCTACAGGAAAACCAAACAAATGCAGGGAGGACATGCAGACTCCACATAGGAGGCACCCCAGCTGAGAATCAAACCAGAGAACCACTTGCTGTGAGGTTACAATGAAAACCGTTGCACCACTGTGCCATCCAGCATTTGAATGTAAGCATGCCTGACACCACCTCATGCCATATTAACATAACTGAACTTAAAAAAAGCTTGTAAACATTAACATAACAGTATTATGGTGACCTTCTCTGTTTAATAATGCAGTCTTCCTCAGTAAATGTTCATCTTAATTTATTGAAGTAGGCGATCGTTCCCTTTCTTTTTTCCTTGCATGTGCTCCCTGAGCAGTTATGTCTGTATGTGAATGTTAATGTGAAGTTCAGCTGAAATTTCTCCTCCACTTCCCACCTAATAGTCTGAAGGAAATACTGTACACCATATTCCACACAACCATTACTTACCATATACCACATTCCACACAACCGTTACTTACCATATACCACATTCCACATAACTATTACTTACTATATACCACATTCCACACAACTATTACTTACCATATACCACATACCATACAGCTATTACTTACCATATACCACATTCCACATGATCATTACTTATCATATACCACGTTCCATACAACCATTACTTAGAAGATACCATATTCCACACAACCATTACTTACCATATACCACATTCCACACAACGATCACAAGGGAACACAGTGCACTTTCCAAGGCAAAATACACTGCATTGATGGATCCCAATGATATCCTGAGATGTTTACTACATAGCATTAAACATGATCTCTCTGGTCCACTTGAATCACTTTTCAACTGTAACCTACAGTTAGGTTTTGTGCCCAAATAATGTAAGATGGCTACAGTCACTCCCATGCACAAAGTGTTTCAAAACACTGGTCAGGCTAATTACAGGCCGATAAGTCTGACCAGCCTCATGTGTAACCCCATATAAAGATTCATTGTATACATGATAAATGTGAATATAGATAACATGCAAATGCTGGCCCTATCATAGTTCTGCTTTGTTAAATGAAGGTCATGCCTACTAAATGTGGTGGACTTCATTGACAGTGTCAACAAATCAATGGATGTGACCAAAAATGTGCACACAGCTTACCTCGATCTGGGCAAGGCTTTTAATACAATACCCAACTCAGGCATTATATACAGTCTCAGTAAATTAAGTATAAACTCCTGTATCCCACACAGGATAGCCAAATGGCTCACAGATAGGACCCAGGAGATCAAAATAAGTGAGGCCACATCCACCAAGAGCTCAGTCATTAGTAGAGTCACCCATGGCTTAATACTGGGGTCACTGCTTTTTGGCATGTGCTTCTCTGAAGCTGAAGCAAATGGCAAAGGTTTATGACTGACTAACTTTGCAGATGATTGCAAGCTGGAAGTTATCATTAACTCACATGCAGACAGAAGTATTCTTCAAGAAGGCCTATCTATGACTAACAAATGGTGGCAAAGCCATGCTCTTAAAATCAATGGTAAGGATTGCATAATTGTACCCTTTGGGAAGTCTACCATTACAGATAATTAACATGTTGAAAATATGACCTCAACAGTCAACCCAGTGGTCAGGAATCTGTGTACACATGTAGACAGCAGCCTTAACTTTGACCACAATGTGGCCACAGTGGTGAGGTTCATAGGTTCATACTAGGCTATCTGCCCTGGGGCATTTATAAGCCTAGCCTGATTGTGTTTGGCTTATGCCACCCCTTGATTTGAGTATACTGTGCCCTTTTTAAAGTTTAGTTTACTGTGCCTCTGTCTAATAGTGACACGGAAGTAATCCCCGGGACAAACATACGATCCCCCATCCACTCATCAAGATTCTTCTTGAAGAGAGTCAGTGAGGTGCTTTGCCTAACATGAATTGGAATTCTATTCCAGAGCAAAGGGAGCCTCTGGGTTTTGAATCTGTCCCTTCAGCATGTTCTATTTATTTCTGTGCTGAGGTTCAGGTAACTCGAGCACATGGCTCTAAGGGATTTAGATTTACTGAGGTGGAGCATGTCCATTAATTTTGGGTTGGACATAGCTTTATATGTCAGGCATAGAGCGCCTCGAAGTAGGCGGTATGCAACTGAGTAGAGCTGGAGTTTTTTTAACCGAGCAGCATATGGCATCTGTTTGAGTCCCTTGATCCTCCTGGTGAGGTACATTTGGGGTCTTTCTAATTGCTGCAGGTTTCGGGTAAGTTGCATCCCAAAGGGGGCATTGTATTCTATGATGGGCCTGATGAGGGATGAATAAAGGGGCACGATTACCTCTCTTGATCTAGATGTGAATCCTTTCATGATGAGGTGGGCTATGTAGAAGGTCTTTCCAACCACTTTGGCAATGTGGTTGTCAAAGGAGAGATTGCTATCAACTTGGGTCCCCAGATCCCTAATTACTTTCTCTGTACTTAATGGGTTACCACCTATGTGGTAATCTGTGGGCACATTGTTTTTGCCAAAGGGTATGACTATACACTTTTTGGCATTTAGCTTTAGACCATGGCTCTGGCACCAGTTATCCGTCTCTGAGACCTTTTTGAAGGATGTTTGTGTCAGCTGGAGAGTCGATTATGGTGCCCAGTTTGCAGTCATCTGCGAACTTGGTGAGCCATAGTCCTCCCACTTTGGCCTGTACCTCAGAAAAGTAAATACAGAACAAGAGAGGTCCCAGGACAGAACCTTGTGGGACGCCACTTGTGACCGGTTTCAAGTCTGACATGGCTCCAGCAACTCTGACTCTGTGTGTTCTGTCTTTGAGCTAGTTTGTGACCCATCTTGTGACATAGGGGTTTATATTTAGGCTGGATAGCTTATCTATGATGCCCGAGTGGGGTATTGTGTCAAATGCCTTTGTGAGGTCCAGATAGGCTGTGTGGACTACCTTCCCTTCATCTATGGCCTTGGTGACTGTTTCGAAGAAGTCGACCAGGTTCAAAAGGCAGGATCTGCCCTTGACAAAGCCAAATTGGGTAGGATCTAGTGTCTGTAGGTCCCCAATGTCTTTGTTCATGAGTTCCATGATGATCCTCTCCATAGCCTTGCATACTAGGCTAGTCAGGCTTATGGGGCGATAGTTTCCAGGGTCCGCAGAGGCGCCACCTTTGTGGAGTGGGACCACTGTTGCTGTACACCATTCTTTGGGCACATATAATGTAGTGAGGCTGAGATTGTTCAGCAGTTTTACTTGAGGGATTAGTTCTTCTTGGAGTTCATGTAGGACGCAACTCGGGACGCCATCTGGGATATACATTTCTTAGACCTGTTTCTAGACAACTTGCTTCTGAAGAACATTAGATAATCAGCAGACACATTTTTCAAGATTACAAACAGGATTTAACATTTTGAACAGATTATAGGACATGAGATTCAAACCTGCAGCTGTAATGCACATTCAAACTCTAACCTTTCCAACTAGGCATTTAGCTAATCCATCCTGACTGAAAGTGTATGCTGTGAATGCAGTGAAAAAAGTGGTGTTATGACATCACCAGGATGGGGGATGGTATACTAATATGTATCCTGGCTTAGGATTTCAAAGAATTAACATGTGCTGGGCATGTAGGTAAATCTATCCATCCACAACCATTTTCCCATTTTTGCACATGGGGTCAGGGTATCATTTCAGCAGTGACAATCATCTACAGCCAAGGTACATCACCAGGTGGCTAGTCCTGCTGCTGTAGTTCTTTCACACCACACACTTGCACTTACACCTATGGCCAATTAAGAGTGTCCAATCCACGTACTGCATGTCTTTGGAATGTCAGAGGAAAATGGAGTACCCAGAGGAAACCCACGTGAACACAGGGAGGGCATGCAGACTCCACACAGAAGACAACCCAGCTGAGAATTGACTGGGGATAGTTAGCAAAAATGAATTCATGTCAGCACTGTGGTCAGAAACACTAACAATAATGGAAACGTATACTTCTCAGACAGTGGGATAGTGGCATGTATCATATAGCTTCTGTTAGCAGGACCATACAAGTTGCTGTATATGAGGGAAACAATAAGGTATGTGTGAGGACTAAGAAATACGTTGGCAAAGTGCACATTTCAAAGCAAATACATACATCGGCCCTGTTCTGTATTTCACCTGTAAGTCTTCCATCCTACTCTCTTAAAAGATAATGATGATGTTATTCTTGAACTTGATAGCAGTTTTAAAAATAATAACATATTGCAAAAAACATTTGTCAGACAAACAGATAGTCTGTAACAAGCTTTGCTAACCCTGCAGTTAAAGAGCTGCTGTTAACAGAGCATTACGGATTACAGGCATATTCATAGGAATTTGAATGATAACCGAGTTATTCGTAACCATGCACAAAATAAAAAGTTACTATCAATAAGTGCAATGTGCTTCTCTACATAACTGCTATGGATGAAGTAATCCAAGAGAACCATGTATTGATATATTTCCTGTATGTGGATTGGAACCCACAGAACTCAAAATGTAGGTAAGCTGATTGATTTCCTTATAGGCCAAGCTAACAGGCTGCATGTTTCTTAACAAACAGGTACTGCTTGTGTTTATTGAAAATAATGTGGAGAATGGATGAATATAAAACCTTCCCACACTTATTGGCCATTATACTGTAAAGACATAACAGATATCAACACATAATGGGAAACATATGTGTAAGCAGTTGGACAAGCATCCCTTTTAGATTAAAAAATGGGACTGGAGTAAGAAGGTTCACTTTATTAGGAGGAATGAATTAAAGAAGTTATGTAAGAGTTTTTTATTCAGACATACAGTGCTACAGTAGGCGATACTGTCATACTATAATGGATAACTATGAAGTGCATAGTCATCAGTGACCTAGGTGCTCTAGGTGTCTGTGATACACGAGGACAGTGGATATGTGAAATAATGTCATTATATGTTGGAAAACAGATGTACATCTGCAAATATCATATTTATGCATATTATAAACAAAAATGAATAGCACTGGAATCAAACCCATACTTATATGGAAAGCAGTTACCATATCTACTTAGTTATCCCAATGCACTGATTGTCACAACAGCTTCTTAATGACTTTAAAAAACAACTATTTGATATAAATGGGACAGAGATGTATCACTATATTCCATAGGAATCCTCAGGTATACATAGAGTAGTCACACTTACTGTAGGGATCCACAGGCTGTCTCCAAACCTGAGCGACCTTCCGACAAAACTCCTCAGTGTCACTCCAATGCAGGTCATCATAGCAGTGATAAAACTGCACTCCAGTGCAGTAGATCCCTATACATCTTTGGTGCTCCCTCACAATCTAGTTGCAGATGTTGATCATTGTAAAGTTCATTGGCCTGGCTCTTATCTTATGCTCCACTCCAGCACAGACAGTCAACATCTGGGTGATCTCTTCTTCACTCCAGTTAGGTGCATGGACACATCTCAGCCTCCTCAAAGTTGCCATCTTGATCCTCCAATGAAAAATACATGATAAATGCAAAATTTGAAAAGTGCTCACTGAGGTCCCACTCAGTTCACAGGAAGCAATGGTTTGATCTGTAAATGCATTAAAATAATGTGCACGTGGCACACATGGTACCATTTATTGATACCTATTGGGTACTTGCCCAGTGTATATGGGTGTTGAGCTGTATGTAGCCAATTTACGAGGAGATATGCAAATGGGATTCCAAAACCTAGAATTTTAATGAATCTCATTAATTTTTGTATGGCACAAATGGTACTTAAAGATGGATGCAGATTAGCTGCTCTTCTTTCAGTGATTCCGAGTCAGAGGTAAATTGGCAACAGCTAGCATTTCTGTTTTGGTGTATATTACATCTGTTAAAATTACTCATTCTCAGAGGTACCTGTTGAAATGTATTTTTATTGAAAATGTGTGCTTTAACAGAGATTGTTGTAAGTTACTGGACTGATGTTTGATTGAACTTTATGTGTACGAGTGTTGCCATTTTTATTAATTGATTTCATTTTCATATGCATTTCTATAGAAAGATTTCATTTCAGATATGAACAGTACATAAAGTCAGATCTACGGATCATCCATCTTTCTTACTGGCAATTCTGTATACTGTGTGGTATACATACCGAAACCCATGAATTGAACCACTATCCTATGTACAATGTTCTTCTGCTGTTGCGGATATTTCTTCATTAATGTTTTTTAACAAAAGTCTCATAACTACTGGCTTAATATACAAAGGATCTGTACAGTCTGGGGTCTGCTTATAGATCCTGAGGTTTTCTGACTCTTTCCATAAGTGGTTCAATTGTTAGTTTGTGTAATATTTTCATAAGAAATGCATGCAGATGCATGTGGCATGATGTTGTTGTCTTTAGACTGCCATTCAACAGATATGTAGTATAAGGGGTTCTAATCCTGCACACAGCCTCTAAAGATATTACAAATTATGTTGATTTTACAGCTGTTATGTATACAGGCATAGTTGTTACTTTTTATATGTCACATTAATATTTTCCACAGACAGTGTTTTATAGACGATTGTATTGCATAGGAATGCATACTGTTTACAGTGACATATGCTGTCCATATAATCATCTGTATAACTGGGCTCTCACAGGAATATGATCATGTGCAATTGTCTTTCGATGGCCAACTATCCTGTGGGGGGGGGGGATGACAATTTCTCCCCACAGGAAAATTACATCATGCTAGATGCTCTCTGACAACATGCACGGAGACTACTTGGCCATGCAGAGAATATAGTTTGAAGAAATGAAGTGTGGACTAACTTCATCAACATAATTAATGCAGTTGGAGATCACAACAGATCCCGTGAACCCTGCTGATGACATGATCCTCCATGCAACCAACAGATTAAGATGATATGAGAGACTGAGGGATGTCACTAGTGGTGAACCATCACTGCCCCCCCAAATGAAGTCACAATATTTCTGGCCTGTCTGCATACAGCAAAAGGTGAGCGATGCATACCTGGGGGTGGGATAGAAGCTGTAGTTTCAGGCTGAACATTTATGTCTTTCTTTCCATGATATAGCTGAGCATAGAGTAAATCACTGCACATTGCTGTTGCATGCATATTCATGTATTGTCATTTTTGATTTACAGCTGCAAATTTGAGCTGAACACACAGATCCACACAGGGTAATGATGATGAACGTAAGTTTGATGACATGTACTTATACAACTGCAGTACAGACAGAACAGTGCAACCAACATGCATAATGCTGTCTGTATTAATATTCACAGGTCCATCTGCTTCTGGACATCACCAGGGAATGGCAGGTGAGTGCCTCCATATTGTGTTACATTGACCACTGCCTCATGTCATGGCACTACTGTTTACTGTCGTATTGTAATTTTCCTAATACAGGTACATCCACTGGGGCCCCAAGCCATGCAGTTGCAAGTTCAGACAGACCCGGTATGTTACTGCAACAGGCTCATAGTTTGCATCAATGTGTAGCACACGTGTACATGACATTAATGACATTATATTTCAACACAAGGCCATCTGGCCTACAGGCACAATGTCCATCATGTGAGTATCTGTAGACCCGTTACTGTGTTGTATATGTCATACTGTCAGCATTGTTTCAGCTAAATACATAACTGTGTTGTCTTTCTCTTTACTTTCCCACTGCAGGATCTGGGGTACAACACACAAACTCTCAACAGCAGGAGATTGTCAGTGGTATGCTATTAACTATACTTCATGCATGTCATTGCCGTATTTTGTTGTCCTCCATTTATACTGTGCCCTTCTTCCCATTCCTAGGCCAGACTGCATCTACCTTATCAACTTCACATACAATTGTCATGTCTATATAAAACCTTCTGTATGCATTAACTGTGTTCAATGATTAATGGTGGCAATGATGTGATTAATAATGTTTTTTCATCACAATACTTGATGTTTATCCCTTTTCAACAGCACACTCTTCCCCATGTATGTTGGTTACATAATCTAATTGTATACCCCCTGTTATGTAGATTCTGTGAGACATACATAGACAATACCTCATATAAAGCCATTATTATCTGTAATGTTGCAGTGAGATATATGTGTCATATGTCTTTAATGATATCCAGCATGTGATGTAAATACATTGTCCTGATCTATGTCATCTGTCTCTTCTTTTAGCACATCAACTTTCTGTATCCTCCATAGCTTGTCCAGTGATCATAATGTGGGATATGATGTGTCTCAGTACAGTAGCATGGCAGTGGCACACAGGACACTGACATGGTGATAAAGTCCATCCAAGATGGTGACAATGATGTTGCTGCAGCTGTAGCTTCAGATGTGGAGGGAAACTTGTCTGCCATTCTCATAATAAGAGAATATCGGATGATGAACAGGATGAGGATAGTGACAACAGATTCAAGTTGAGACTGCTGCTGATGTTGACAGTTCCATACAACACCTTGATACTGGCCATCACAGTAGAAGTAGGCATGCAGATGATGTGCATGGCCAGGTGTCAGTGGGTTTCCACCTACTCTTATAGGCAAATAAATGTTCCCAGAATTGTCATGGATCAGACATCCATGCACTTGCCCATGCCAGAGATCATGTTGCACACCAGCTATGTAAGCTGTATGAAGGAAAGAAGCTCAGACACAGTGAGGTAATGGTGGGAGTGGCTGCTCAAAATGAAAGTATGCTAGCTGTGGCACAGTTAGTAGAAACCCTGGCCTCTATAATATTACAGCAGTGCCATAGTACATGCAGGGTCCTTCATGCCTTGACTGTGCTTAACCAGTTGCAACATGGGACAGGCAGGCCACCTCTCAGCAGAACCAACCTTGCACACTGAGCATCAGTGTCTATACTCCAACATCCACACACTTCCACTGCAAGCCCATCTGCTTTGGTCCCACCAGTCATGATCAAACAGGCAAGTTGCAGCCATGCTGTTTCACCTCAACATGGTGTTGTCACCTCATCAGTCTCCTCTGTAGAACAACCTAGGCCAAGTGTTTCTGTACATGGTAGGGACACAACAGATCAAGGTGTGAGCTGTTAGCGTGGGTGTCCTAAACTGAATTACAGTGAGTTTAATAAACTTAGCTGAATCCATATATTACATTACTTTATCCATAGTTTACTATAATATATTTGTCTTGTGATATTAAAAGCTCTGCATTATGTCCTGTGTTGTTTCAAATTTTTCTTGTTACTATACTATAGAGATAGGAATGTGTTGCATTGTTGTGTGTCCCTTACTGTTTGCCATACATTGATACAACAGTATGAGTCTGTATGTATTCTTGTGTCAGTTGTGCCCTGAGCTGGTGATCCCTGTTGTGGTATATTTCCATATATTCATGTTGTAATACAGTGTGATAATGATTATGGTGTTATGTCTGATGCTCACTGTGTACATCTCGTGGGCAATTGCCATTAGATGCAATCTGTGCTGCTGTGATGGAGCAGCACCTGACCATCACTGTTTAATCTGTGTACTCATCTATGTGTGGCTTGTCAGGACTTAAAGTTGTGGGTCAGATGCTGCTGTGTTGCCTAGGCCTGCACTTGTGGTTGCATCCTATGTTGCCTACACCTGTGTCTTCTTCTCACCATGTCCTCCTCTGATGCATGTGGGATGTCCTCTTCAGATATCTGAGGTTCTGGGGGTAGTTTAGCCACACATGCAGCTAGAAGATCACTATGTGCTCTAGTCAGCACGCTGTGCAGCATGGCATACACCATTATCATCTGTGCTGCCTTCTCAGGTGCATATTGCAGTGCACCCCAGATGTGTCTAGGCATCCGAACCTAGATTTCAGAACATTGAGCATACTCTCTATGGTGTTTCTGGTTGTATGAGCTCTGTTTAGATCTTCTGTGCAGGATGGTTCACACTATGGTGTCATTAGCCACAGCTCAGGTGGATAACCACAGTCACCTGTTGTGGGGAATAAAAACACATTTGGTCAGCTTGGATATTGTTGGGAGGGGTATCCTTAGCTTACATCCTAGCTGTGTTCCTATACTTAAAAAAAGTCCAGAACATACACTGTGAAGCAGTAGGAAACATTACCAGTCAGCCACACTCTACAGTCCAAGCTGTTTTTATTCTTCCAACATACTTTTATTCTTCCAACATACAGACACAGATTGAACGCTTTCATCCCTTGAAACTGAAGACTTCATCAGAATTCTGAGCAAAATGGTAATCTTCGTCCAGATGTTACAGATTTTAAAAGTAAGGCAGAAAAAGTAGTTATACATTGGGAAAATATGAAAAGCTGGTAGCTCAAGTTTCAACAGTCAGAGGGGATCACCTTCACAGTTTGATTTATTAGTACCAGAAGTATGAGCAGATAGAAGAGGCAGGGAGAAGTTTCCAAATTTAAATTTATAGTAGGGGCGGGCAACTCAGGAGCTATTGTGTTTAAACACTCAAAAGAGACTAGGGGGTTGGTGGGAAACGTCCAATACAGTCACAAACATTAGTAGTCACTCAGCATTTGTAACTCCCAGTGATTAAACCCTTTACTGTTGTCCTTATAGTAAATAAGAAATCCTGTTTGTCATTTCTCCCACATATTAGCTAGATTTAATTCCACTGCAGTCAGTGAATGGAAAGCAGAGATATTTTGTGACTGGCCCTAGCCAAGAACTTTTAAAAATCCACAAAGGAAAAAAAAACAACTTTAAAGAAATATTTTAAAATAAACTGTAATAAAATAAAACTCTATATGCAATGGAAGTATGCAAAACTTAAATGAAGAAATCTAATTCAATCAGAAACAGCAGTAGTCTCAAAACATTTGCCGCTCCCAGTTATTAACCTTGTCTTTTTGTTTCACAACACAGATATACAAGATAGTGCAGCAGTGGGTAAAGCTTTTGTCATGTAAGAAGGAAGAGTGGGGTGGGGGATTTGAAACTAAACTAGTGTAAAGTCCGATGCAAAAGAAGTACAGAAGAAGTAATTAGGGACCTGGGGACCCAAGTTGATAGCAATCTCATTTGACACAACCACACGGGCCAAAGTAGTTAAAAAAATTTTATAGCCCACCCACCCATGAAGGGATTCACATCTAGATCAGATCATGGAGGTCATCATGCACTCTCTCCCTCATCTCATCAGGCCCATAGTACAATGCCCTACCTTTTAGGATTTTACCAGACACCTGCAGCAACTGGAAGACCCCAGAAAGTACCTCACCAAGAGGATCAAAGGGCTCAAACAGATGCCATATGCTGCGGGTTAAAAGAAACTCCAGCTCACAGCTCTACTCAGTGGCATGCCTCCTGCTCAGAGGCTGTGACCCTGGAAGCCATGTCCAACCTGGACCTAATGGACATGCTGCACCTCAGAAAAAAATCAAAAAACGAGCTATGAAGAAGCCAAGACTTAAACCTCAGCACCCTCAGACAAGATAAATAACTGGAGGGACAGATTAATAACCAGAGCCCCCAGATTCATCAATAAAAGAGTCCAATAAAATCTTGTCCCCATTTTCTCAGAGAGTGGATGGGACTCTCTTCAAGAGGAATCTTGATGAGTGGATTATCGATGTGACCTTCACAAGTATGCTGCGTACTAAAGTGTATTAAAAGCAAAGTAAAACAAAAAAATAAAGCAAAATAAAGTAAAAATTAAGCAAAAAGGAATATAAATGCCCTAGGGCAGATAGCCTAGTGGCTAGTTATGAAATAATGATATGATCACCACTACTGAACAAGAAAGAAATGGAGCAGTGTCAGTAGTTTTATGATACTACAGTGGATAGGAGGAAAGTGGAGGTGAGCTAATAATGCAGGGAAATAAGCAAGGACTTTTCCTTACCTTAGCACATCATTTAAAAAACTGTAGAAAATGCTGCTATATCCCACTTCCAGAAATTGCAGGCATTAATTCTGTCCATACCTTAAGGTGTTATTTGAAACAGTTTGACACATTTTCACCATAACCTCATAGCTATCTTCCTGGAATCACCTTTTATTTTCCATGTACATTCATTCTTAAGATATTTATACCTTTTGATAAATGTTTGCCATGTTAGGTTGTATACGTATATATAAAATACATTATCTGCAGTGTTATAAATAACACGGCATTTAACTTTGGTGCAGTTAATTATACAAATTGTGATGTGTGCTTTAAGCCTTAACAGCTCAATTGCTACCTAATTGTACTCAACCTTCCCCTCACCCTGATAAATAGATATTCCATATTCCACCCTATGGGACTAAACAAATAGCTTTAAGATGACTGACTCATTCTGCTACCTCATTATGTTACAGTTCTTATTCTGCCTGTTACTGTATTGTGAAACAGAATGTTTATTTTCCGTTTAATGAATGACCAGTTACCATAACATTCCTTGCAGAAGCAAACATTGTAGAGCATACACCGGGTGCACACACTTTGTTATGAAATATATGAAAAGTTTAATCTCTTTCTATTTGTCCTTTTGCTCAGTAGGAGGTTGTCTGAAAGAAATTAGAAATAAGAACATAAACTGCTATGATGAAATGTTACACATAACCGAGCTCTATCTGTTATCCTATCTCAGTTGACCTGAACTCAGTAACCCACTTGCGTGGTCTGATGTTTTCAGCTCTTGCCACAGGACTAGTGAAATTGTTCGTCTTATATGCATTTTGAATGAACCTTGAAAATTATCT
This sequence comes from Protopterus annectens, assembly GCF_019279795.1. Lineage (NCBI taxonomy): Eukaryota > Metazoa > Chordata > Ceratodontiformes > Protopteridae > Protopterus > Protopterus annectens. The sequence continues at coordinate 1,923,027,593 of NC_056731.1, read as the reverse complement.
CTACCTATCAGTCCCTTTTGCTAAATCCCCAAATTTTCTACTTTCTAAATCTTAGAAATTCATCCATACAGATGTCTTTTTTGATCTCCTCTGTATTTACCACTTTTTTTCATACTGTTAGGGCACATTGAATCTCTCTTCTTCCCATTAACTTTCATATGCAGTTAGTAATGTGTTTACTGTATTGTTATGAAGCTTCTAGCTGTCAAGACAGTTGTACAGTGCTATGAAATCATTGTTTTCCATACTCAAGTGTTCTAATGAGTTAAAAATAAAATGTATTATACACCCGTGGGTTATTTCATTTTAGTGTCAGAAATAGCACTTGAAAAAGAGACTTAGAATCAAACACAACTGTATTTCTTTATCTCTCACAGAGCAGTTGTTTACATGGTTTTGTTATAGTTTGCAAGTATAATTAATTTATCCTTCATGAATACTGTGCTATGTTATGGGAATGGTAATGCAGTCATGTCATGTGGCTGTATGCTGATTGGTTGAAATACCTCCATGGTGCATGCTATAATCTGAATGCCATATTGCATACAACACAGGTTGCTCACTTGCTTTTTGTGCACTGGACCAGCAAAACATTCCATGAGTAGCAAATGCCTAAACCCTAGGCCTGCCATATAGCCACCATACACACTCTCTAGTGCAAAACCTTACCAAGAAAGTAACTATTATCCAGGAAGTGCCACCTTTATGCAGTATGCGACAATAGTGAGTACAATAACACCTCTGAGTTTCATTGAGCAATCAGATGGGCATAATGGTTAAGGCATTTATTTCATAAAAAAAAGAGCTGCAGTTTTTTGCAAGATTTTTGTTTTAAGGGAAATTGGATGGGCTTAAATGGTCCACAAGAGCAGCTAGGCTAGTGTTTACCTATGAACCATGAACTATCCATGACTACAAAGGTGCCATACCAAGTACACATAGCAGTGGACAATAAAGGTGTCTCATCCACAGCAGCACCCTCAGATTTCTTGTAGTGAGCCTCTTACAGTGCTTCTCCCTTATGTATAATGTTCCCAACCATTGTTATGCACAATGCTGTGCAAGTCGTGGTATAAGTATGGTGTTTTATATTGGGATGTTGGCACTCTGTCCTTCTCTTGGTGACACATTCAGCATATTAATGCAATGCATGCTTTAACATGTCTAGTATGCTGCTGTCTTTTTAGTTTTGGTGAGCTGAAAATGACCATGCTGACTTGAACAAAAGGTTAGCATCACAACGTATGATACCACAAGTAAGGAAATTAACCATGTAGCACATTGCTCATAAGACAGTATGAAATAAACCATAACATCTCCTGAAGCAGAGCTTAT